>NC_056746.1:1176329978-1176369978 GCF_019279795.1 Protopterus annectens
AACACAAACATGCACACACCTATATTCAAAGTCACACCTACAAGTTGTATGCATCTGCCCCTTATGCATACATACATAAAGGTACACACACGTATATTGAAATTCACAGCTGCAGGCTATATGTATGTGCCACCCTATATAAATACACACATACACACACACACACACACACACACACACACACACACACACACACACACACACACACACACACACATGCATGCCTATATGAAAACTGACAGCTACTGGCTGTATGTGCCACCCTACATGCATATATTCCTACATATACATATGTACCTATGTTTAAGGTCTCAGCTATAGGGTGTATGTATGTACCACCCTACATACATGCATGCATACATTTACACACACCTATATTAAAATTCACAGCTGCAGGCTGTATGCATGTGCCACCCTACATACTTACACACACGTATGCACACCTGTATTAAAAGTCACAGCTGCAGGCTGTATGTATATTACACCCTTCATACATATACTTATGTACACACACAGACACATATATTAAAAGTCACAACTGTAGGTTCTATGTGCCACCCTGCATATACATGGATGCACACACACAGACCCTATATTAAAAGTGACAAATGTTGGCTGTATGTTTGTGCACCATACATACATAAGTACATATATGCATTCATGGGAGCACACACATCTATATAAAAGTGATAGTAGTATAATGTATGCATGTGCTCCCATACATATATACATACACACATGTACCCTGCACCTGTATTAAAATCATAGCGGTTGTATCTGTGTACCACCCTATGGGTTCTGTAGGTTGGTCCACAGGGATTTTGATCGATATCTGTTTCCTCAACTGCATTTGGTCAATTATACAGACAGTTGGAAGGTACTCAAGATTTACAATCCCCTGGTAGGGGAATATTCCCTTTCCTCAGGGACTGCACAATCTCAGAGTTAGTATGTATAAGTAGAAGGGATAGGTGGTGCAGGGGGGCTTGGCCCTCTGTGCAGAAGTGATGTTTTAAAGTTGCATGTGTTGAGGATCTACTAGGAAGTTGACATTTCTGTTTTTGATGTAAAGTGGTTTACCTTTAGGATGTTGGCATTCGTGTTAGTGACCAAATGAAGCTAAATCCACCCAACATACATACATACATACATACATACATACGTGCATATACCTATATTAAAAGTCACAGATGCAGGCTGTATGTATGTGCCACATTCATACTGCTCTACTGTCCAGTTTTTTTCCTCATATTTTTGGTCTGTTCCTTATAAAATTTGTGGATTACTAGCAAATCATAGAGGATTGAAGTAATTAAATAATGACATACATTTCAGTTTAGGACTTCATATCCTACAGAAAATGCACACTAACACAAAGTGTATTATTCTAGCAACTTTCCATGTTTATAAGTGTAATATTTAAAATCTGTCCTTATTTTTGTACCTTTGCCCCCCATTATTTTAGGCTTTGTCCAGATTTCATCTGCTAACAGGTTGAGAGGTATTGACAAGTTACATATATACATATACACACACTTACCTATATTAAAAATCACAACTGCAGGTCTTGCCAGGCCTTCTTTATGTTCACTGTCCATGCTTATATCCTGTATGGCCTGAGTTGTGGCTGAAAAGGTTCACTGCCATATATCCAAATCTCTACACACAAAATATATTTGCACACACACACACACACACACACACACACACACACACACACACACACACACACACACACACATATATATATATATATATAGAGAGAGAGAGAGAGAGTGAGAGAGAGATTTACACATATATATATATATATATATATATATATATATATATATATATATACGTGTGTATAAAGATCTGCATTTTAAAATAAATATATTTATCAAAATCCCGAAACTATGCTACACATACAGTACACACATAAACAAACACAAAAATCCCCTCCACAATCAAATAAATGCATCTACACTATAGATAAGCTGCACCCCCCACACCCCCGTTTATATATTCTAACTCCGTGATCGCACAAACAGAAACACAAATGAAACTCTCACACACACACATCTTACAGTCACACACACACACACACACACACACACACACACACACACACACACACACACACACACACACACATCACAGTCACAACACACACTTATACACACACCAAAGCCCCTAACCAACACACTTACACAAACAAACTTACCTAAATTCAACCCATACATCCACACACCACACCAACGGAAGTGGAAATTCAACATCTCCGTGCTTCAGGATTTTGAATTTCGCGTTCCTGCCGGTTTCGGAACTTTGAATTTTCGTCTATGTAATTTTTAAATACTGAAATTTGGGATATCAGTATTTTGAAATTACATAGTGGACATATATATATATATATATATATATATATATATATATATATATATATATATATATATATATACATACATACACACACACACACACACACACACACACACACACACACACACACACACACACACACACACACACACACACACACACACACACACACACACACACACACACACACACACACACACACACACACACACACACACACACGCACACACACACATATATATATATATATATAGAGAGAGAGAGAGAGAGAGAGGGAGAGAGAGTGCATTTGTGAATTTATGTGTGTATTTGTGTATTCACATGTGTCTTTATGTCAGAATGTTAGCCAGTTAAAAATCAGCATGTTTTCTGGAGGAAACTGGAATATCCAGAGGAAACACGTATGAACACAATGGTAAAATGTAGACATGAAGGTAAGCATGGCTTTTTCACTGATCACCACCTACACAGCATCTGAAAGCTGGGCTCAAATCTGCATCATGGACATGAATGTGTCAGCCATACTAATCACTATACCATCAGGATACTCAGTTCACATAGACAAATAACATCATGCACAACAGTTTGCAAAGTGTGTAACAGAGTCAAAATAATTCACTGTACAAAGTTCAGTTTTTCTGTTTGTACCTATACTTTTCTGACAGTTCATTGCTGCTGTTAAGACTAAATTCCCAGAATCACACAATCAAGAGTATTTCTGTCAGCAGCATTGATTAATGCAAATTAATGCTGCTGACAGAAGTATGTGCTAGTTAAATACCATCAACAGACTGTGTAGCTTTGCCAGGGGTGGTCTGCACCTCTATTCTCTTGGCTTTTGAATATTAACTAACACATTGCCCTCCCCATAGTGCCTTTTTTAGGCAATGCCAACCTGAAAGTACTTCAGCCATAACAAATCAAAACCAAGAAATCTAAAGGTCTTACTGTTAGGCTGATTAAATTTGCTGATGATTGCAAATTAGGGGCTGCCATTGAATCACCCACTGCCACAAATTTTCTCTAGGAATGGCTGACACAGACAAATAACTGGTGTCAGAGCCATGGACTAAAACTAAATGCCAAGAAATATATAATAGTGTCCTTTGGGAAGTCATCCACCCCGGTAGCTATCATATTGACAACATACCCCTAAGAGTTGACCCAGTAGTCAGTGACTTGGGGACACACATAGACAGTAATCTAGCCTTTGACCATCACTTGTATATGGTAGTGAGGAAATCATTCTATGTTATGCAACTTACAAACAAAGCTATGGCATCTAGGTCCAAGGAAGTCATTGTTCCGCTGTATTTGGCATTCATCAGACCTGTCATTGAATATAATTCCCCCTTTGTTATGTACCTAACCAGGTATATCCAACAATTGGAATGTCCACAGATGTTCCTCACTACAAGAATACAGAGCATAATTAACATGTCCTGTGCAGACCACCTCAAACCCCTATACCTCTATTCTGTTTCCTACAGGATATTGAGGGGAGATCTATGATTGGCATGCAAGGCATTGTCTGACACCACTCTGATGAACCTCCTGCATATCTGCAAAACAAACAGCATCAGACTTAACTGTTCTAAAGACTTAAAGACTGTGATAAAAATAGGACATGCTGGAGAGATAGGTATTTATGCCAGAGACTGCTCTTTCTCTAGAACAGGCTACCCATCCACGTGAAGCAGAGCTCCTTCCTAATCCAATTCATGTGCAACTTGGACAATCGGTTGGGGAACAGGAAATTCATCCCTTGTTTGGCATCTATGTCTCTAATAGAACAAAGGCAGTCTGTAAATGGTTCATCTCGCAGGCTTCTGCTTGTAAGAGTTTCACCTCCCAAGCCCCTACTTACACTTATCAAGGGTACCAGAACTTGTCAGAGAGTTGAGTTGCATGGCTAGGCTTAAAAAGGCCCTTGTTGTCATTAGCCTAGTGAATACCTATGAACCTATGACTCTATTATTTAATCTAATATACAGCACTATATGAGAGTTAGGTAGAAGCTATGAATCTTGGAATACCATTTTTGCATTGTTCCTTGCGGAACGTGCTTATATGAAAATGATAGGCCTTCACGAGTCATTAAATAGAGTAGTACTTGTGTTTAACATGCAGATGATAAGAATGTTCTGTCGTCATGGGTGTGTAAACTGACAAACTGAATGTAATAATGTGCCTCCTTCTGCTCACTAGAATCATTTTTGTTTTCATTTTCTCTTTGTTAGTGGTACTGCTTCATTTAGAACAGTTTGGGAAAGCCTTTCTTTGTCACACAAATGTGCAGGTGTGGTCTGCTATTACAGAAGCTGCTTTATAGCTACTGTTTGTGCAGCCAAAATTCAAGCAAGGGCCTAAGATGAAATGCAGTCACTCATGCATTTTGCTACATTCATAGCATTTACTTGTACATCAGATCATAGGAAGCAGCTTTGATATTTTCTTGGGGTAGTGGTGGCTTCAGTATAACTGGCTGTTAAAGACTGCACTGCAAGTTTTGGGGGGAAAGTAGTAGAGGAAAGAGCTGACAAACTTTAGCTTGTGGATTCTGTTAATCAGGGTCATGCTTATAGCAGACAAGATAATATTACAGGTTGTCTCTGTTCCAGTTCTGTGAAAGCAGACATCTTCAAAAAGCCCAAAAGGGACACAAAATCCAGGCACCCATTATTAACTGTACTATGTTTTATAATATAAGTCATTTGTTTGTAAATAGTTCAGCATTATATAAATGATACTTGCAGAATTCCATCTGTCATTATTATGGGAAGTAATATAAATATTACACAGCATGGCGGTTCATTTAACATGTCTACAGTAGAGGAGTTTGTAGTATGTGTGACTTTGCAGCTTTACATTTGCATAGCTGAGTATACAGTAAGGCTGAAAAAAAGCCATGATTTCACTGGACAAACATGTCACATGATTAATGCAAACCCTTCAGTCACCAAAAACTGATCAGTGGCAGAAATAAACAAATACCCAATAAATCCACTTATTCAGTTTGTGATAGCATAATGTATCATGTAGTTCTCACAGCTATGTTCTTTGCATAATGTAAGTGAGGCAAGTTGTTTTGGTATTGCACATGCAAAGAATCTAGATGTCTATACTTTGGTTGGTACATTACATTGATGCCATTAATACTGCATAAAAGCAATTATGTATAATAGTAATTTAGAATTTTTGGTAGTTGTATGTTCCATGACACCATTTGCAAACAGATCAGGTAACCCATTTTAAGAGTTAGGTGGGTGTTAAGGTGGGTTCTAGCCGGCCCCTTATAAATGGTATTACAGAATTTATTTATTTATTTTATTTATTTACATTTGTTGACCGGGAGTGTCCAACTGGACGTAGGTCCATTTTCAGCGGAGGCCCGGGGAGAAAAGCTCCACAGTTAAAATAAACAGACAGTAGTTACATTGGATTACAGAAGATAGTTTATGGAGAATAGTTTATTGATGGAGTTATAATTACAGTGGGAAATATCAATTCCTTACAAACGGGCCCTGTGCTATTCAGACTATAACATAATTTTGTAAGCAGGTGATTTACTCCTGCATGTTGCTATAATCTAATGTCATAATTTTAAAGTATATTTAGGACTATTGTACTATCCTAACAAAACACCACATGGAGTTGTGTTGGGATTTATGAACTGTAGCTTCTACATTTGCAGAGGATTGTGGGATAAGTCCATTTGGCAGGAAGGCAGGCAGGTACAGATCCTCAAGTTCAGTATATCACAGATGTGGATGGTTGGTACTGTATACCAACCTGGCCATCCTTCACTGTGCCAGTAAGGTGTGGCTCCTAGAAGGATTCATTGTATGCCTTATTGGAGTAGTAGTGATATAACTTGGCTAGCCAATGTGACATACCATGGTTGAGAGTTGACATGCCATTTGGATGGAGGGTAAACTAGTCTTTAATAATTAGGGTGACAGGCTTAGAAGGTGTGCATGAAATTTTGACTGCTACTAAGAGAGATGAATGAGGTATGGAGTATCACCAGTTACAGGCACTGTCTCTGGAGAGGAATGCTGAGTAGTTTGACAATAATGCAGGGAAAGGGGAAATGCTGCAATTACAGAAGTTAATATGGATAAGGGGTAATCTCTTAGACTACATACTGTATATTGTGGTGAGAGCAGTGATCAGCACAAAACATCAATATGTTATTGGCCTGGTAAAGCAAAGAGCAGCAGGAATTTCTCATCACTAATAAGATGAGAGGGTGGACTTAATCATTAATAAAAAGGGAGAGGTTAGGGGCCAGGAGCACTGACTCTTACTAATGGGGTAGCTGGAGACTCTGGACATCAGTGGGATAGATAATATCTGGGAGTAAGCTGCATACCGGATGGGGAAGGCTGTATCTTATGGCAGTATGGCTTATGAGCATTGCTAGGACATGGAGAGGGTTTTTTCCCGGACTTCTGCTTGAGACCACTGTAGACACCTGGCTGCCACTGGAACTTGTTACTTGGAGGGGGAGGAGCTACTACAGAAGGCAATCAGCAGAGCTTCTGTACAACAGTTTTTCCAGCTAAATGTACCTGAAACTGGGATGGTCCGACTGGGCACAGGTCCATTTTCAGCGGAGGCCCGGGAGAAAAGCTCCACTAATAGTACAATACAATAGATACACATTCACAGGATAAGTCATACACATTCACATAATACATGAGTCATACTGGAGTTCATTTCAGTTGAAGCCACTTACAATATGTTAATAAGCATTGACGGGCTATAATAGTACCGGCAGTTCTTTTACAGTTGAGCATACATTAGTAACCTAGTAAGTATGAGTGAGATTTTTTTTTTTTGCAGTTTGAAGGCAAAGAGAGTGGAGGTGGAGAACCATGCCAACATTACATAGTTGGGAGAGACCCAGTAGCAGTGAATAGTTATGATCTAGCCTGGGGGAAGACATGGACATAGCCAGTTTTGTATGTAGTGGATTTTTAGGAGATTTTTGAAGAGGTGAGGAGAGGATGTTGAGGTTAGGTGATCTGGTAGAGTATTCTAGGTTTTGGCAATGGAGCATGCAAAGAGGGATTTACCAGCCTCATTTTTGTGCTTAGTGACATTTATGTGGTTCCGGTGTGTAGGTCTTAGGTTTCTGGAGGGGGTGTAGGGCTGGATTAATTGTTGCAGGGCAGGAGTTTTCATAGGATGGTAGTAGATCTTATGTGCAAATGGTAACTTGGTTGAGTAGGAGGAGGTGTGGGAACTCAAGCCAGTTGAGCTGTCTAAGGGCTAGACAGTGATGGGATCTATGAGTGGCTTCAGTAGCAAATTTGGCAATCTTGTTGTAGCAAGATTCCATTTTGGTGAGTTCTGAGTGGCAAAGGTTAGTTAAGATTGGGGAAGCATATAGTAGTATGGATAATAGATGGGTTCTAGCTATGGTGGCTTTGGTGTGCCTGGTCATGAATTGGCGGTTCTTATAAAGGAGTCCAATCTTTTTGTTAACTTTCTTGATTGTTTGGGCAATATGGATGTGAAATTTGAGATTATTATCAATTTCTATGCCTAGAAGCTTAGTGTGCAATGTTGGAGTGATTCTAGTATTGTCTTTGGATATTATGGTAAAATTATTGTCTATGGGAGGAGATCTATGGGGGCTGAAGAGAATAAGTTTAGTTTTCTTGGGATTAAGTAAAAGTTTGATGTTGGTGAACCAATATTCTGCTAGGGTAAAGTTATTTTGGGTGATTTTTAGTTTGTAGAGGGTGGGTGCTGCACATATAATAGTGGTATCATCTGCATACTGAAGTATGGAAGCAGTGGGTGAGGCTGATGCTATCTGGTTAGTAAATAAAAAGAATAGCAGAGGGCAGAGAATGGACCCTTGAGGGACACATAGGGTTACTGATAGTAGGGGGGGACAGTTGATTTTTGCCACAGTACTGCTGTATATTATCTATATTATATATATATATATATATATATATATATATATATATATATATTTTTTTTTTCTTACTTGCCATTAAAGTTCCTTTGCTTTCCATTATTGCAGTGGCAGTTGGGATTTACTGGGCTTGTTTTGGTGGTATTTAAGTCATTCATTATGATACACATTATGCTTGTACAGGCTTAGAGTAAGGGACTTGCAATAAGCATACAATCTTCATGAATTCCGTCTTTAGTAAGAGATTTATCGGCTCCTTATACAACTACTTATACCACCTATGACACTACTATGCTTTCTGTTTAATTACACTGAGCCTTACTGAGAAGGACATCTGGTGTCATAGTCATGGCTTCAAGCTAAATGCCAAAAAATGCATAGTCATCCCATTTGGGAAAAACAAAACACCCACGAATGACCACATAAGTGGCAGCCCCCTTAATGCAGAAGAGGAAAAAAGAGATCTGGGGACTCAGGTAGATAGTAATCTCTCCTTTGACAATCATATTGCCAAAGTAGTTAGGAAATCCTTCTATGTGGCCCATCTAATTACTAAAGGGTTTGCATCTAGAAATAAAGAGGTTGTAGTGCCCCTCTACTCGTCACTCATTAGACCCATCATAGAGTACATGCCCCATTTGGGATGTACCTCACAAGACACTTCCAACAGCTGGAAAGACCACAAAAGTACCCCACCAAGAGGATTACTGGTCTCAAACATATGCCCTATGCAGCTCGACTGAAAAAACTCTAGCTGTACTCAGTGGCATATCGCTTACTCTGAGGTGATCTCTGCCTGACTTACAAAGCCATGTCCAACTCAGAAGTGATGGACATGCTCCACCTAAAGAAATCCAAGTCACTGTAAGCCACGCACTCTAGGGAGCTAAACCTCACCACAACAATAAATAGAACATGCTGGAGGGATAGATTCCTGTCACAGAGACTTCCCATGCTTTGGAACAAAATTCCAAATTACATCAGGCAGAGCCCCTCACTAACACTCTTCAAGAAAAACCTTGACAAGTGGATGGGTAACAGAAAATACACCCCTGGGTTCACTTCATTGGCTCTGCTTGACAGAGGATCAGTTAATTAATCAATGGGGTGGCGAAAGCCGACACACTCTGGCTAGGTTTATAAATGCCCTTGGGCAGATAGCCTAGTACCTACCTATGAACCTATGAACACATATAATCTTTCTCTCCAACAATTAAGATTAAATCTAAGCATGTATCCTTGCAAAACTATTAATTACTCTGTAAAAATGTTGTGACATGTCAAGTAAGATCATGTATTTAAATGCACATTGTTTAATGGCATGGAGTTTCTGGCCTGAAGTACATCTCTTTTCAGTGATTTTGCTTCATTTACAGAACAAATGAAAGCTCAGTTCTGAGAACTAATTTTAGTCATCTGCCCTTATTTGAGATTGAAATTTACTGAATACAAGATACAAATTTTGAATATTTCGCATTGCAAGAGTGAGTATTTTGGTTACAGCAGAGCTGTGCCTCCTATGTTGCACACAAACACACACACACACACACACACACACACACACACACACACACACACACACACACACACACACACACACACACACACACACATGTCTAATATCAGGTTGCTGAAAACAGTGGTAGAGTATGTGTACCTTGGCCCTGGGCATTTTTTCAAGCCATGCCACCCCCACTCCCATCCTCATTTTTTCAGACCTTGCATAAATGTACACGTGCTTTTGGGTTCACCTTCTTGATTGTTTTAAATGCATGTCAGATTCTGTTTCAGGGCTAGCCACTTAGTGGTGTAAACATTAGCTGCAGGTGAATTGAGCACATTGACTAATGTTGATGTGAATCTCCAACTCTATGTAAAAATGGGAAAATGGAGATTGATGATGATGACAATTTATTTGCCGGATTACTTTAATTGTAATTATTCTTTAATAAAGCAATTTTTTAATTTGAATTGTCTAGAACATTTTTCCATCAAGAAATGAAACAAAGTTTACTAACCATTAATAACATAATTATCAATTTAACAATATTTCAGCCATAAAATACAAATTGAACTACTGTCATTTTAATTTACTGTGGTCTGTACCAATTAATTACAGCATATTTGTTGACTGCGTTCATCTCAGTTGTTCAGTTATAATTAAAATGACTATAGTAAAATAGTCCAACTCACTTTACACAAATGCACACTAACTCTGCAAAGCCATGCTAAATGAATGCTTAGCTTAATCAAGACAGAGAGATTTTTCATTTTCATCCAAAGACGGGTCCTGTGCCCATCAAGTATCACCACATTGTTGACTGTGTATACTTCAGATATTTGAAAATACATAATGGCCACAGTAAATTTATTTTATGTTTGTTTCACATAACTACATAGTAGCCACAGTAAAGTATTCATAACTTACTTCACACAAATGTATACTTGTCCAGACTTCTGAAAAAGACAGACTAATGACTGTTTAAACTGAGGAAATGATAAGAAGCAAGTTACTTTCTTCCACAGACAGCCCTCCCCCACTCAGCAGTTATAGCTACTTTATTGACAGTGAATACCTCTGACATCTGATTTACGGTTATAAAGCAAATGGCTACAGTAATGCATTTCAACTTTGTTTCAAATAAACAGTAGTGATAGCAGGCAAAGCCAGCCCAGAATAATGTACAAATGACAACAGGCAGTCATTTTCGTCCATAGACAAATACAGTACTTAGCAATTGTAGTCATGCTCTTGACAGAGTATACCATAGCTATCTGACTGTGGTAAAAAAAGATAACAGCAATGGCTACATTAAAGTATTTCAAGTTTGTTTCACAAGCACACAGTAGCCACAATAAAGTGTTCCAACTTGCTTCAAACAACATATTAGTCTTGTAAAGCCATCCTAGAATTATGGGCAATTAACTGCAGTCATTTTGATTCACAGTAAGCTCCCTATAGTTCACAGTTACAGCTATGTTGTTGTCTGTGTACATGAAAGATGTCTAAGTCTAACTGTAATTAAAAATAAATAAATGCATTAGCAAATTAAAAGAGTTCAGTGATGAATTTCAACTCTGCTGCACACACACACACACACACACACACACACACACACACACACACACACACACACACACACACACACACACACACACACTTATGGGCAACTACACCAAAATACTCCCCTCTTTGCAAAGTGGTCATATTGCCCATTACTTGTTGCATGCTAAGATTTGAAAAAATACCTTATGTTACCACGATATGCTAATGCTGTTTTGTGCCACGATCATTCACTTTACTTTACCATTCAATATTCACAGGCATTCTACTACTTAATGGAGAAAAAAGTAAATAATTTCACTCATCCAGTATATAGCACCCCCCTCCCCCAGAGGGCAATGCAACTGCAGCTGCTTCATATAGCGGTGTCATGGGCCATTTATTTATTTATATTAAAGAAATTGCTGCTGCCACATTTCCTTACTTTATTTAAAGAAATAAATATTGAAAAAACAATGCTTACCTATTTACAACATGACTATCCCATGCTAAACATGCACACATATTAGCCAGCTGAGTATAAAGCTGTAAATACTCCTAGTGGCATTTAAACATCACTTTTTATTAATGCTAAAAAGAAACACTTACATTTTCAATGATTATTTTCAGCACATAAACTGACTAAAATGAGTTAGCAGTGCTGAAGAGAGCAAGACCTTTTAAATGAAATAGTTATTTAATTTTCAGATGGTGAATTTGAGTAGTTGTTCATGCCCCCCTGGACCTATGGGATCTAAGTAGTTGCCCAAATTACCCCTATTATAATTGAAGCCTCCTCTGTCCACCTTAATAATATGTGCTAACCCTAACCCTGCCCCCACCCCCTAACCTGTGCATCTTACCTTCAAAAAACACTTTCCATACCACTACCACTACACAAGACAGCTCAGGCACTCACCTTGTCTGCATACACCCACACACACATACATACTTACCACAAAACACTAAATCTATTCCCTTACTTGACACTAACTCTAACTCTAACATAAAAACATACTAATACAAACAGTAGATCTATCACCTTACCCTTGCCCTAACCCAAGAACAGACACACACACACACACACACACACACACACACACACACACACACACACACACACACACACACACACACACACACACAAAAAAACTCCCAGACCTCCCACAAACCCACTTACTTACCTTTGTTGACCAACCCCAAAGTCGCCCAACATGACATTTACTCAAACATCGTTTTGTAAAAAAAGAACTACAGTCTTCTTCATTTGCCAGATATCTGGAATTGTGTAAATAATTATATGTCACTTGAAAAAAATATTAATATGATTTATATAGAAATGTGCCACTGCCAGCCCATCTAGCTGGAAAGTTAACCAAGTGAACTGTAACCCTGTAGATCTGAAGGCCAAAAATAACAGAGGTATGCTAAATTGTATGTGTGTGTGTGTGTGTGTGTGTGTGTGTGTGTGTGTGTGTGTGTGTGTGTGTGTGTGTGTGTGTGTGTGTGTGTGTGTGTGTGTGTGTGTGCTTTAAAGACTGTGACACCAGGGAAATACTGCCAGTCCAGCTATCTAATTGAGTAAATAATTATATGTCACTTGAAAATATTAATATGATTTATATAGAAATGTGACACTGCCAGCCCAGCTATCTGGAATTTTGTAAATAATCATATGTCATTTGTGAATAGTAATATGATGCATATGCTTGTCTTGCAAATGTAAGAAAACTGTATGTTATGTGGATATTAAACTACTAGTGCAGAAGTGTTTGTTGAACTGTATGTTATGTACTGAGATTCAGTAATGTAACCACAGTGTACCCTACTGGAAAAGAACAGAGATTTGTATGAACTATATACCTGTGCAAATATATGTTTTGATAGAAGAAGCTGGGACATGTAGAGTTAACTTACAAAACTTTAAGAAAATAAGTTGAAATTAAGTGCTTTACGATGTGCTTTAAGAAAGTTAGTTAATGCAGCAAGAAGACAGGATGTCTTGAGCTAGAATTTTCTTTCTATTGTCTTGGAGAGAAATAATTGCTAGATTTCAAATGTAATTGCTCTATGACTTCCTAGCAGCTGCACATCTGAGAGATAAGTATTTTTGATGCAGAGATGTTGGTTTCTGTTAGCCTGGGAACTGAAGGCAGGTGACAAAAAAATGATGTAATTCAGCTGACTCAGCAGTAATGTTCTGATATTAATTTGGGAACTCTCCCAGAGACTGTGTATTTTGTATTCGTCTTTGGACCTGGAAACATCCACTCATCAGCACTTGCCCTGCTAACAGTAAGTAAGCTGGGTACAATAATCTCTCTTAGATATAGATAGGAATATAGTAAAGATTAGTTTAGATGTTTTCTGTATTTATTTGCGACTGTCCTGCAATATTGTTTTAAAATATTTCCTGTGATTCTGAGCTCTGTAGTCACTGTGCTGAGTTATTGAATATTGTCTTGTTCTTTTATTATTTATTATTATATTTAGACCTTTTAATTGTGGCTGGTTTGTTTAGAGATATTTTAGATCTTAGAGTACTTCCATATGTATCTGGTGACATTGTACAGGCCACTCCAATAGCCTTGCAAGTCTTGGTCACACTTATCATTTGGATAACACTAACATTACACAGCAAGATTGGTCACCTTTTGGTTAGGGCCTTAGATAAGTAGTGGTTGGTGGCAGTGATAACTACCTTATAGTCTGGGCAGAAGGGGGCATAGCTAGTAAACCTGTGCCAGCCTTCCCCAAGAGTGTCTGTGTGTTTGTATATAAATCAAATCTCAAAGTGTGTGTGTGTGTGTGTGTGTGTGTGTGTGTGTGTGTGTGTGTGTGTGTGTGTGTGTGTGTGTGTGCTTGGGCAGGGACATGAAGCACTGGTTGGACAGAGAGGGTGCTGGAGGTTTTGGCTTGACTGCTCAGCTGAGATCTTAACCCTATAGCTGCGCCAGTGGGGAGTCTTACTGGTGATCCAGAGAGAGAGAGAGAGAGAGAGAAAAAAAACAGCCCCAGACTGACTGTGATCTCTTTGTGCTCTTAAGGGAAATTGTACTTTACTGTGTGTGTACTTGTCATCCTCCCAATGTATATGTCCCTCACTGGTGCTAGTGTTGAGGTTTGAGGCTCCTTGATTACTGGGCCAGTGCAGGGGCATCACAAAGACAACAGTGACCTTGGACCATTAAATCAGTTTTATTGCTTGGCATATGAGTCTTAATACTTTCGAATTGTTAATTGTATTTTCATCCATGCTTGTCTTGGTGGTGTTGTTTTATAGTTTTACTTCAGGAAGAAGAGAGATTTCCAACAAAAATAAACTGAGAGTTGTCACCTGACAAGAAAACAAACAAACAAAAAAAACCCTGTGGACATTTAGCAGTATGACAGCAACTTTTTCAGGTGTGGGATACTGCTGATTTACAGGCATTTGCCACCTGGGAAAGCACAGCTGAATGAGATAACTCAGTTTAGCATCTGATCTTTTGAAAGAAGAGTATTAGAGGAGCTATTTCTAATATATGGGTAATGTTTCTTTGTTCTCTCTGATGTTAGAATCAAATTTCCCAGCAGCACCTACAGTCCAGGTCTTCATAGGTCTTTCAAAAGGCTTGAGTGATGCTGATTCTGATAATCTGTATCCAAAATCAACACTAGGTCATTATAGTTTAGTTCTTAGAAATAGAAGCAGTCTGTGGAATCCTGTAAGTATTCTTTTACAAACCCTTTTATCAGTTGTATAACAATGCAACTATATTTCCCATATTTTAGATTAGGTTTTAATAGTGATTGTTTTCTTAAGAACCTTTATTTGTCTTACTGTTTTCTTTAGTATATATAAAGTTTTTTCTTCATTTTTATGAATAATCCTTAGCTGAGAAAATTTGCTGGACTGTCTGTCTTTACTCCATTTCATCTTTAAATAATAGTGGCTGTGTTACACAACTCCTCTTTGTGTGTCATCATTTTATATCTTTTTTCTCATGCATCCTTTTTTAAGATTATTTCCATTGTTTATTTGCTTATATGTACATTGTATGTGCAATTAATTTATGAACTGTAACATTCTATAATAGCTAATTTTTGACTGGAATCTACATGTGCTAGTGCCTATAAGAATTTGTGTTCTAATGTGTAATGACCTCAAGAAATTCATCCACAGTGTATATCATCCGTACCTTATGAAGAATCATATATAATAAAACAAAAATATCATAAATATATTTCTTGAAGCCTGAAAAGCAAAATCATTTTGTGGTCTTGTCTCAGAAGTCAGAAGTAGCCTTTTATACCCTCTCTTTTATACAATCCTAGACTAACCTTAACTTCTCACAAGGACATACATATGCAGAGGTTTGTTCAGTTCACATAATACATACCACTCCTGTGTCATGCAGCCTGTAAAACAATAAAGTAACCTCGAGTTTTATTGTAACCTGTGTAGTTCCTCACTAATAAGGACAGCGTGTTTCTACTTGCACCTTTGACCCAAAGCAGTCATGTTTTATGTTCTCTTCATTTCTGCAAATAGACCTTTACTATAGTTTTCCACTAAAAGCAGAATTAAGTGGCCAGCAGCTCCCTTATCAGATAATATTCTGTCAGTACTAATACATAATCAGTATGTTTCTCCACAGTTAGATGACAGATTTGAAGAGTACCATCATAAATCCAGCTGTATGAACAGCAGAATTTAATAAATGTTATCACAACTTCCGAAGCATGGCCATGTGTTTTAGTAAGAGAAAAGAAAAAAAATCAGAAAATTGAGCAACAAGGCAGCATTAAACAACATTAATTCTAAGAAAACACCAGTTAAATACTCACAACAGATATTTTTAAAATGTTTTCCAGTTTCACATTTTGGATCTTGGGTGTAACTGCAAAGTATACTGATATGCATGTTTGAACTAGCTTTATAAACATAACACTTCTGTGGTAGGCAGAAAACAATCAAGACTAATGCTTGAGAATGAGGTTGGAGGAGGAATTACTGAAAACAAGTACTTGAGAAGGGAAGAAATCCATACCAGAAAGTGGATGAGGGGGCTTCATAAAAGAATAGGAAGAAATCCACAAGAATAAGGGAAGAATGCAAAAAAAGGATGGACCTAAGAAACAACACAGCATAAGTGAAAAGCCAGAAGTATCCTAGTTAATTTCAGTGGGAAGAGACAGCATTATAACACTTGGGGTGGCAGACATATGTCTGTGATGAAAGAGAAGGGATGGGGGTGGTAGAGTCAAGATGACGCTTGGCAATCTCAGATGTCTGGATATGAAGATGGCCTGGCTAGAAGTCATGCAACCACAGAATGACAAGGTGGCCTGCAACACTGAACTTTTTTGATTATGCTGAATTATGTATATATTTTGCATGCTGTACACTGTGAATAAAATAAATGAATACAAGATTAAGCAAAGCAAGCTACATAACACAGTATCAGAGAGGGATGTCAGCTGCTAAGAAAACACCTGGCGATATCCTCCAACTCAGAGATGTATCAAGGGACTTTAGTGCTTGCACCCCTTGGTCCCTCTTAAACCTACAAGCCCGTATCTGCACTCTATCAGCCCAATGCCAGCCTTACCACCTCAGCTCAATCCCAGACCCACTCATCAGTTCAACCCCTTTCTCCCACTGGTCTTGCTTTCTTTGTATGCTGACATTTTTGCCGCAGCTTACAATAATGATAGCAATGGGAAGCCTGTCCTCCTTTCAGAAGTAGTTTCTCTACCTTGCATCCAGTGAGTGCCAGGATAGGCTTTGGCTTTCCATAATGCTCAGTTCACCTAGGATGCTAATCAAAGCAAGAAAGAATGAATGAATGAATGAATGAATGAATGAATGAATGAATGAATGAGTGAATGAATTATGTTTGCCCTAAAAGAGAATTTAATAGAGCTGTTATGTTTAAGTGACTCCAGTCGTCTATAGTTGTGGTAGAACCAGTACAAATGCAATATTTTTATGTATGACTACTGTTTTATAATTGTTGTTTAAGAGAAGATTGGAATTATTAAAAAATGAACTATAATGATGCCTATCTTTATACTTCTTTCTACCGTATGGAAATGAAAATCAAATTGGGTGTGTAGCATTTAGACACAGATGGGCACACACCACATGCATTTCTTATTACAGACATTATAACCTTTGTATTAGCTGTTGTGTTGCAAAGAAAAGGGTTGGGAGGGCAGCCTAATGGTTAAGGTGTTTGCCTTACAAACACAAGATGCAGGGTTTGAGTCTCACAAGGGATAATTGGCTAGGCTTAAAATGGCTTGCAAGGGCAGTTAGCTTAGTATGAACCTATAATGGACTATATAATTTCCTTGTTTTTTGTGATTTGAATGGTTAGCCTGTGGTACGGGTTCATTGTCTGAAACTAGACAAGCAGTCACTAAGACCATTAAAAGCAAAGTCAAATAAATCCCTTGAATTAACATGTAATTCAGATATCCTTTTTGTTTATAAGGGCTACATAGGATAATCCATGGGAGAATTTATTACTGCCCATCTAATTATTAAGATTAATTTTGAAAATGCTCAGAGTACTGCCTTGATTAACATGTAGGCTGAGCTTATATCATGGTGGCTCTACAGTGGCAGCTGTGCAGAGACATGGAGCTGCTAGACTTTTCCCAAACTCATTATTTGTGTTTGAGCAAGTTAAGTGCGGCAGCTGTGGGGAGGGAGTGCTAGAGGGTCAGAGGGTAGCTTAGTTTTTTTAAACAATGATTGGTAGGGGGATTTAATTTTGGGTTAGGGATTGGGAATGGTTTTAGGTTTAGAAAGCAAGAGAGTTTTTTTTTTTTAAGTTTAGGGAGCAATCAGGGAGCTTAGCGTTGGTGAAAGGGAGCAGGATTTATGTTACAGCGAGTAGAAAGGGAGTTTTAGGTTTAGGAAGTATGAGAGGAGTTTTTGATTTACAAATCAGGGAGTTTAGGTTTAAGGAAGGAGAGGGCCTAGGGAGTAGTTGGGGGCTTTAGTTTTACGGAGTAGGAGGGGAGTTTTAGAGTTAGGGTTAATCAGCAATGACTCAGGTTAGTGTCAGGGACTGGGTGGGAGTTTTAGAGTTAGAATTAAAGCTCTGGTATGGCTATATAGTTTATTAGGGCCAGGTTGTGGAAGGGCGAGGTAATTCTGTAGAATTGAGTTATTGAGAGCTAGTGCACTTGTTATTTTGAGTCTCAGAGTGAGCAAGTGTGTGTTGAGCTTAAAGGCATGCAGACACTTGCAGTAAATCATAAATATGTATACTATATACTTATTCTGACATCAATAACACACATATATATATATATATATATATATATATATATATATATATATATATATATACTGTGATTGCTGTACCTCAGATTAGGAGGAATACCTTTGGATTCTGGAGTCTCATAGCACATTTTTTTTTCACATTTACAAGGATCACTGTCCTTGAACATGCAAAACATACACAGGGGATGTTAGCCTGTAGTAGATACACTGTATCACCTCTGATGGCTGCCTTAGCCCCTCTGAGTTAAATCTCTCCCTGGCAATGGTAAAAGAATGGGCCAACATACTAAGAGGGGGTCTGATGGTTGGTAGGCAGTGATGGAAAAAAATGAAAAAAAAATTAATATCTAGGCTGGTGTACATATCTTATTGTTACTTACATCTCTAATGGAGAGACTTTATGAAGTGGATATTTATAGGTCTAAAGTCCATTATAGCTATATGGGCCATAGAGGCTGTGATGCAGAAGACAAGGAAAAGACATGTACAGCATGAAGGAAATGTGATGTTTTTATCCCTCATACCAAGGTATAGCTCTAAAGCAGGCATGGGCAAACTACGGCCCGGGGACCACATGCGGCCCGTTAAACGTTTTGATTCGGCCCGCCAAACTTGAAAAAATTTAATAAATTAACCTTGTTAATGTTTTATTTCCCCTGCAATTTTGATGTTTCCTCACTAGATGGCGCACTCTAGATATATTGGCTTTGTTGAGGTGAAGCGTAGGCCTATTACTCCACGTTTGCACTTTACCCTTTGACCCACCGCCCCTCTATGAAGATGAGCGGACCCAAGAAAAGGAAAGTGGACAGAGAATGTTGAGTGTTCAATAAGGAGTGGACAACTAAATATTTTTTCACTGAACACCGATCATCTGCTGTTTGCCTGATATGCCAAGAAACTGTGGCGGTTTTTAAAAAGTATAATATTAGCCGTCACTTTGCCACAAAGCATGCTAATTATGCTAGCAAGCTCTCAACAAAAGAACGGGAAGCTGCTGCTGAGAAGGTGGCAGCTAATTTGAAGGCTCAGCAAAGTTTTTTTCACTGTCAAACTGCCATTCAAGAGTCAAGTACCAAGGCCAGTTTTATGCTTTCATTCAAAATAGCAAAGGCCAGCAAACCACTGTCTCAGGGCGAGTTTTTAAAAGAATGTATGGTAGAGACAGCAGGTATTTTGTGCCCGGAGACCAAAGACAAATTTGAGAAAATCAGTTTATCATGGCGGACAGTGACTCGCCGTGTGGAACTAATAGATGAAGATATCACCAGCAGATTAAACAAAAAGGCGAAGTCATTCACTTTTTATTCTTTAGCACTGGATGAAAGCAACGATGTCAAAGACACTGCTCAGCTCCTCATTTTTATCCAAGGAATCAACAAAACTTTTGAAATAACGGAGGAGTTTTTGACAATGGAGTCTCTGAAAGGACAAACACGGGGAGAGGACTTGTTTGAACGGGTGTCTGCTGCCATCGAAAACATGAAGCTTCCCTGGAGTAAGCTTGTAAAATAAACAGTGCACGCAGATCAAATATAACACTTCACAGACTGACTTGCTGCAACTATTTCGTCCTTGCACTGGTCGTTGTTGACTTTTGGCACCGGGGTAACAAATTGAATAAAAGGAACAGGACAAGTACATCTGCATCTCTTACCGTTTTTGAAAAAAAAGACAGTCAGGAGGAGAGTGATGGTGATATCCTGAAGGATAACAGAACTTTCAGTGCTTTAAAATAAAATGGTCATTTATTTGATTTTCAGTGTTTAAAGACTCATTTTGAAGTCAGAGATTTTATTGTAATGCTTTTCTTCATTTTCATTGGAAATTAAAGCACATGTTTTCTCCATATCCCAAGATGTGTATTTTTCCCCCAATGAGGTGATGTTTTCAAAGCATGCCATCTATCTGCTCCTGTTCCGGCCCCTTTGTCAAATGTTAGAACTCAATGTGGCCCACGAATCAAAAAGTTTGCCCATCCCTGCTCTAAAGTGATGGGATATGGATTAAATGGGATTATGCCAGCATGTTACAGGACTAAAAACATGATGCATTGATTTTACACAATTGAGGAAATATCCTTTTTTTGGCAATTTGTTTAAAAGGAAGACGAGGATCCAAGAGAAACTCAGACACTGTAGTGCAACACAACAGGAATCATGTGAAGGGAATATAGAAGGTAGGTGTGTGCGAACAGAAGATAAAAAGAAATGAACAACCACATCATTTGAGTAAGAGTCCACAACAGACAGAAGACAGTATGGTGGATTGGAATTATGTGGCATGACAGAATGTGCCCATTTCAGAAGTGAACAACCTCATGAAACAGTAATGCTTTAACGCTATGTACTATTGTGTATATAATTCTGGTAATGTACTCCTGTAGTCAGAATTTTCTGTAAACATTCAGCCATAATTAGCAATATTGCTTGTTGAGTCTCTCTTTAATACATCAGAAGTCAGTCGCTTGATGCTGTTTATCTTTCAACACGTTTAGGTCTATTTTAATTGTCCTTATTTTGTACTCCTTGAAGTTTTTAAATTTAGGTCCTTATATCAAATATGTTGGCTGCAGGGCAAATAGTAATGGACCAACCAATGTAAGGACAACAGCATACAGAATATTTTTGTTTTCTAAATGAGCCTGCCACAACACTATCACACTGCCTTACCTTCCCAAAATGATTCAGTTTTCCTCCTGTTTAATAAACTTGCATTAGAGTGGTCCAGAGCTGCTTGTGTTAAAGATTGTTGTTTCTAATAACTATTTTTAATTTCTTTTCATGCTAAAACTTTTTTTAGATGTTTCATTTTATCATTATCAAACGAGATAACTGAGTTGAGTTTTCAATAACTGTGGGTCAGGATTTCAAGGACTGTCCTCTTTTCTGATCAGTTGTAAATATTATTTTATTCACAGCCTTTTCCAACAAATGCTCTTCTGGCAGTCAAACTCCCCCTGCAGATTTCTACCTGACGTGTGTTTTGTGCCAGAGTTCTTCACACAATATCAAACATTTTGTAATCTGCAGAATGTTTTAAAAATGGGTTACTTTTATGCCTTCCAGTGGCATTGTTAACCATTCTATAATCTGCAGCTGTAAAGGCAGCTAAGGCTGGCATTGCCATGAGCTGTTACTCCTATCTTCACCCAACTCTTTTTCCTGGAGATATCGCGGTGAATTTTGGAATTGTTCCTTTTAAGTAACCTTTGCTGTCAAGACCAGAGTTTGATAACATCATGAAAACCATAAAGGAGAAGGGGCCTTCTGATTTGATTGCGGTAGTTATGCTTCACTTTTATCAGCAGACCTTTAGCAGATCAAAGAAGAGACCTTGGTCCCATTGGACTCTACAAGGCACACAAAAGCTGATCGCCTTCATCTGGAGGTGGCTGGGAAGAAATTCCATGTTCACACATCGAACTGATGGTCTCTCATCATTGATGTATGGCTGAAAGGCATGTTAACCTACAGTTATGGGGTAACTTTCTGTTCCCTGCCCACCTCTCCTGTCTGGTCTCTTGCCAGGTATTCCCCATCAGAAACAGATGGAAAGGAAGGAGACAGAGAAGCCTGTTGACATCAAACCCATACATGTCATCTACTTTGAACAATGAGATAAGAAGTTCACTACCAATCTTCTTAGTTAAAAAAAAAAAGTTATGGATATCAGGCTTATTTTAGATTTGGGCAATCTAAACAACTTCATCTTCAAAGAGACCTTCTGCATGGTAATCCTTTAGGCTTTTCTTCAATTTTTACCAAAGAAAAATGGGATGTGCTCTTTGGATCTCCAGAATGCCTATCTGCACATTAAGGTCAAGAAGTTAACCAGAAAATACTCTTTCATCTGTGTAGAGGCTGATCATTGTTAGTTCAGGGACCTTTCCTTTCAATTTTACGTCAGTAATCAGAGTGCTCACCAAGGTGGCAACTTTGAGGATCAGAGACATAAAAGTTTTCTTCTAATTGGACTTGGTTCCTAGTCATTCACAACTGAGATGATATGGTAAGGGGCATGGATGCCACACTTGTCTGCCAATTCCAGAGTATCACTGAGACTGTTGTCATGCCTGAGCCAAGCACTGTGCAACTGCTGACTTTCATAGGCCACACCCCCAGATGCCAAGACTGATTCAGCATGTTTACCTCCTGAGAGTGATGGAAATTTTGTCCCTCATTCTGTGAATAATTGCAGGCAAGGGTTTCCAACTACCATGGGCCTCAAAGTGTTGGACTTGCTGGTGGCTTCTTTTAAGATAGTTGTTTTTGAAAGAGTTCCTGGAGTTGATTCTCAGAATTCAGTGCTATCAGTATACAGATATTATGGATACATGTCTTTGAATCTCCAAGGCCTGAAAGAACAACCTGTCCTGATAGTTTCAGTCTAGCAACCTGTTGATGTGGGGTGGGGAAACCTTTTCTGGAGCCTCAACAACTGGTGATGGTTACCAATGATACTTCTATTTTTTGGGGGTATGAAGCCCACATGGGCAGGCACAAGTTCTAGTAGCTGTGGTTCCACACTGAATCCAGCATCTGCATATCTGTTTTTGAGGTGAAGATTGTCATCCTGATTGAATCTGAGATAAGTGGATCTCACTGGAGGGTTCACAGTCACAATATATTTGGCAGTGCTGGTAGAACGGTATATCAGCTGGAGAGCAGTCATATTTATAAAGCTCATAATCATTCGGTGAAGGGTTTGAAACTTGCAGACTAAGAGAATATTTGAAGTATTAAAGTGGGAGAGGACAAGGTAAAGTTACTGAAGAATTGTTTGAGGCTTTTAAAACTATCTAGTTTGCATGAAATGGTAGATATATTATTTTTTTGTAACTGCAATTATACTAAATAGGCATATCTAAGTGAAAAAATACAACATACTACTACAACTACTGCTAGTAATAATAATAACATTGTGTATCCATAATAATAATAATAAAATTGTGTAACCATAATAATAAAAAGAACATTGTGTAGCCATAATAATAATAATAATGATAACATTGTGTAGCCATGTCAGTTCTTTACAAATAGATGAGGAAAACATTGTGGAAATTAACAAATTTTATTTTCTTGGGCTCAAGGATCTCTGCAGATGGTTATTGTAGACATGAAATTAAAAGACAGTTTCTTCTTGGAAGGAAAGCTATGTCAAATCTGAGTAAGATATTAAACACATCACAGTGTAAACAAAAGTCTGTATAGTCTAAGCTATGGTTTTCACAGTATTAATATTTGGCTGTGAGGGACAGACTATAAGTAAGGTTGTACACCAGGAAACTCAATGATTTGAACTGTTACATTGGGAAAAACATGAGAATTCCATGGACTGCAAGAAAATCAGATCAGTCAATACTCAAGGAAACAAATGCAGACTCCTCACTCAGTGGTCTTAATAGAAAAACTTACGCTCAAGTGCTGTGGCCATATAGTGTGAAAACAGGATTCATTGGAGAAGACACTGATGTTGGTAAAGATGGCAGCCAAGAGAAAATGATAGCAGTGACTAAAATTGATAGCAAGCATTACTGGACTAATGAATATGAATTTGTTAGAACTTAAAGAAGTTGTTAATATTTAGGTCTGGTGTGCTAAAGTCACCGAGGTCACAAAGAGTTGGACTGGACACATGACTAAACAACAATGCAAAGTTGGTTGAATATATCGATGCCATCTTTTTAAGACTTCATATAGATGTCATCATCTTCTTTCGGCTGTTCCCGTTAGGGGTCACCACAGCGGATCATCTGTTTCCATTTCTTCCTGTCCTCTGCATCATACTCTTTCACACCAACTGCCTGCATATCCTCTCTTACCACATCTATAAACCTTATCTTAGACCTTCCTCTTTTCCTCTTACCTGGCAGCTCCATTCTTAGCATCCTTTTCCCAATATACCCAGCATCCCTCCTCAGTACATGTCCAAACGAATGCAATCTCACCTTTCTTGCTTTGTCTCCAAACTGTCCAACCTGTGCTGACCCTCTAATATACTGATTCCTAATCCTGTCCATCCTAGTCGCACCCAGTGCAAATCTTAACATCTTTAACTCTGCCTTTTTGTCAATGCTACCGTCTCCAACCCATATAACATAGCTGGTCTCATTACCCTCTTGTAGACCTTCCCTTTCACTCTTATTGGTACCCGTCTGTCACAAATCACTCCTGACACTCTTCTCCACCCATTCCACCTTGCCTGTACTCTCTTCTTCACCTCTCTTCCACACTCACCATTACTCTGAACTGTTGATCCCAAGTACTTAAACTCATCCACCTTTACCAACTCTACTCCCTGCATCCTCACCATTCCTCTACCCTCCCTCTCATTTACACACATATATTCTGTTTTAGCCCTGCTGACCTTCATTCCTCTCCTCTCTAAAGCATATCTCCACCTCTCCAGGGTCTCCTCAACCTGGTCCCTACTCTCACTACATATCACAATGTCATCTGCAAACATCATAGTCCATGGGGCCTCCTGTCTAATCTCATCTGTCAACCTGTCCATCACCACTGCAAATAAGAAAGGGCTCAGAGCTGATCCTTGATGTAATCCCACCTCCACCTTAAACGTATCTGTCACTCCCACCGCAGTCCTCACCAATGTCACACTACCCTTGTACATATCCTGTACCACTCTTACATACTTCTCTGCCACTCCCAACTTCCTCATACAATACCACAACTCCTCTCTAGGCACCCTGTCATATGCTTTCTCTAAGTCCACAAAGACACAATGCAACTCCTTCTGACCTTCTCTGTATTTCTCCAACAACACTCTCAGAGCAAATATTGCATCTGTAGTGCTCTTTCCTGGCATGAAACCATACTGCTGATCACTAATCATCACCTCCCTTCTTAACCTAGCTTCCACTACTCTTTCCCATAACTTCAAGCTGTGACTGATCAGTTTTATCCCTCTGTAGTTACTGCAGCTCTGCACATCACCCTTATTCTTAAAGATAGGTACCAAAACACTTTTTCTCCACTCCTCAGGCATCCTCTGACTTTCCAAAATTTCATTAAACAATCTGGTTAAAAATTCCACTGCTATTTCTCCTAAGCACCTCCATGCTTCCACTGGTATGTCATCTGGGCCAACAGCCTTTCCATTCTTCATCCTCTTCATAGCTGTCCTTACTCCCTCCTTGCTAATCTGCTTCACTTCCTGATTCACTATCCTCACATCATCCAACCTTCTGTCTCTCTCTCATTCTCTTCATTCATCAGCCCTTCAAAGTACTCTTTCCATCTACTCAACACACCCTCCTCACTTGTGAGTACGTTTCCCTCACTGTCCTTTATCACCCTTACCTGCTGCACATCTTTCCCAGCTCTGTCCCTCTGTCTAGCCAATCAGTACAGGTTATTTTCTCCCTCTTTAGTGTCCAATCTCTCATACAACTCTCTATATGCCTTATCCTTAGCCTTCGCCACCTCTCTGTTTGCCATACGCCTCATCTCCTTATACTCATGTCTACTTTCTTCATCTCTTTGACAATTCCACTTCTTCTTCGCCAGCCTCTTCCTCTGTATACTCTCCTGTACTTCCTCATTCCACCACCACATCTCCTTGTCCTCCTTCCTCTGTCCAGATGTCACACCAAGCACCTTCCTAGCAGTCTCCCTTACTAGCTCTGCTGTAGTTACCCAGCTATTCGGTAACTCTTCATTGCCTCCCAGTGCCTGTCTTAACTCTTCCCTAAACTCCACCTCACAATCACCCTTTTTTAACTTCCACCATTTAATCCTTGGCACTACTTTCGCACTCCTCCTCCGCTTCTTGATCACCAACATCATCCTGCAGACCACCATTCTATGCTGCTTAACTACACTTTCCCTAGTCACCACTTTACAGTCTCCAATCTCCTTCAGACTGGCGCTCCTACATAGGATATAATCCACCTGTGTGCATCTTCCTCCACTCTTGTACATCACCCTTAACACCATACCTACCCATCACTTCCTCATCCCCTCTGTTCACTTCACCAACATGCCCATTGAAGTCGGCTCCAATCACTAGTCTCTTACCCTTGGGTACACTCACCACCACTTCATCCAACTCACTCCAAAATTTTTCTTTCTCATCCATCGCACACCCAACTTGTGGAGCATATGCACTAACAACATTCATCATTACACCATCAATTTCAAGCTTCATAAACATCACTCTATCAGACACTCTCTTCACCTCCAAAACACTCTTGGCATATTGTTCCGTTAGGATAACCCCTACCCCATTTCTTCTGCCATCTACACCATGATAGAACAATTTGAACCTGCCTCCTATACACTTGGCCTTACTTCCCTTCCATCTGGTCTCTTGCATGCACAATATATCAACCTTCCTTCTCTCCATCATATCAGCTAGCTCTCTCCCTATACCCGTCATACTGCCAACATTCAAAGTTCCTACCCTCAGTACTACACTCTTAACCTTCCTCCTCACTTCCTGCCTTCGGGCATGCCTTCCCCCTCCTCTTCTTCTTCGGCCAGCAGTAGCCCAATTTCCGCCAGCACCCTGTTGGCTAACAGTACTGGTGGCGGTCGTTGTTAACCTGGGCCTCGACCGATCTGGTATGTAATTATGAAATGTTCTCCGCATCAGTAATTTGGCAGAGGTTTTATGCCGTATGCCCTTCCTGACGCAACCCTCCCCATTTATCCGGCCTTGGGACCGGCACAAAGAAATGCACTGGCTTGTGCATCCCCAGTGGCTGGGTTAAGACTTCATATAAATGTAACCAACAAAAATGTCTGAATATAAGTATTGCTATATAAAAATAGTCTGAAACATTCTCATAAAATGTTGATTCCTAGAAGGGAATTGGTTCTAAAATGCTACAGGCTAGCTTTCACTTTAGCTTTTGAAAAACCTGAATTTCAGAACTGAATAAACTTCATACATGGCTGCTGTTTTTGAATTGGTTACTTTTTACACGAGTGTAACTACTGGTATTTCAGTAATGCAGATTTTAATGCAGGATAAAGAAACACATAGGGCATAACATTTCCTGTCTAATTTGCTGATAGATGTGAATCTGGGACTGACAGTCATACCAGCAGATTTCTGATGGCTGTTCACATTCAAGGGGAGCTCAGGTGCCTGTCAGACAAGCTAATAAGAAAACTTGCTGCTTTCCTACAAATGGTCTTTCATTCTCACCAAAGCAAAGATATTTTCAAGTTTTGAGGTCACTCATTGGGTATCTTTTATGCATGTCCCATGAATACAGATTGTTGAAATGTTTTTCTCTCTCATCTCCCTACCCAAGGCTGATCCAGAATTACCTTGAGGCTTCCATGGCAATAATACACCCTCTCTAGCTTCCCTCCTCTTCCTCTATTATTTAAATCTTGGGTGGAGGCCAAGTGCCTGATTGCAGCAGTAATCTTTGTGACCTTTTTTGATCCAGATAGATTTGGATTCCCTTAGTCATGGATCCTGCAGTTTTCTCACCCTTTCACTTTCTATATCACAAGGGGCTCCTGATTTCCTTTTTCAGTTCTTCTGTACCATGTTCTGAAAGCTCTGAAAACTGATACTGGGCAGGATCAGTTCTGTTCACATCTCACTTACTGTCTGACTTGTCTAGAACATGTTCCATTCTTGATTCTCCAATGATATCTAGAGAAAAAAAATGTGAGAAATAAATTTAAATATTTTTCTTTTTGATTTGCCTCTTAGGGGTCAAATCCCTATCCTTCTTTACAGTTATTGCTTTTGGGTTTCTTATCAGTGATTTTTAGTGCTGGCATCAATCATTCCTCTAGTTGGGTTCCTTGGATAGCCATTTCCAGTTTTCAGCTGGGAGATAACAAATCCTCCTTAATATTATTTATATTGATAATTCATCCCCAAGAAAAAAACTCAATAATCAGGAGTATAGGGATGCATGTAGACAGTGAGGTGGCATTTGCCCATCATGTGTCTACTGTAGTGAAGGAATCATTCTATGTTGCACAACTTGTAAGCAGGGCTATGGCATCTCGATCCAAAGATGTCAACAGTCTGTTATACTCTGCTTGCTCTCATTAGACCTGTTGTTGAGTACAGTACACACTTTGGTGTCTACTTGACCAGGCATTTCCAACAACTGGAGTGTCCTCAGAGATTCCTCACAAAAATACTACATAGTATGGAAAACAAGTCTTGTCCTTATATTTGGTCTACTACATGTTGCTGGGAGGCAAACTATGGCTGGCCTACAAAGCGTCTATTGATCCAGTCCTAATGGAATTGCTGCACATCTGTAAAATAAATAACATCAGGAACTGCAGATTCAGGGACTTAAACCTTGCTTGCAATATAAATAGGACCTGCTGGAGGATGGACAGGTATGTGTCTCAGACTCCTCCTTCTCTGGAACAGACTTTCCATCCATGTAAAGCAGAATTCATCCCTACACTTATTCAAGTGAAACTTGGATCAGTAAATGGGGGAACCATAAATATAGCCCTGGCTGGCACCTACATCATTATTAGTGAGAAGATGCTGCTAAATACTTGGCCACCCATGATCAAGTACATATACTCCCACAAAACCATTGGCAACCAATACCTATCAAAGTAATAGCATGGCTAGGCTTAAAATGCCCCCTTGGGTTGATAATGTAGTACTCTGCTATGATACTAAAGTTAGTAGGGCTTTCCTTAGGGAATTTTGTTATATAGTCTTTCACTGAGACAACCCTTTCTTCTTGGACCATCTACTTTTTGAGATATTGGCCTTTCCCTCACTTTGAACTTTTTGGTTTTGTGAAAATTAAATTTCTGTTACTGAATACCCTCTGTAGTGGTAGTTTACCTCAGTAAGGTACATATGGATTTTCAAGTCTTGTCTGTTTTTGTTATATGTTTACTTTTCCCCAAGGTTAGAGTTTTCATTTTTTATTCAGCAAAAGCTTTCCTTTTGTGCCTGTGGTTGCTACAAAATTCAACCTCAACCACTCAACTCATCTAAACGTTCTTCTCCAGAAGTAACTGTAATCTGGGAGAACACTTAGTTTTCCCCCTGCATATGTACAAGTAATGCAGGTACAGTGTAAAGATGGCTAGGTACTTATGGAAGGAGGGCCATTTGTTTCTTTCCTTTTTTAGAGGAAAACAAGGCAGAAAAAGTTTCCACAATGATCCTTTCAATATGGCTTCCAAACTGTGTTGTATTTTGTTATAAGAGATAGGGTGAGTTCTTGTCTGGACCTCTAAACTGACTTTCTACAAGGGCAGTAGTTGTATCGCTACTTCCTTTTTCAAGTCTTCTCTAGAAGATACGTGTCTTTATTCTTACCTTCACAAAAACATTGAAAGTTGGCTGTGGCCTTCTAGATAAGGCCATCCTTTTGGTACCTATGTGATTCAGGATATATTCCATTAGAACCCTCAACCCAGAAGATATGAGTTGGAGTGTCTTTGTTACCTGATCTATACCCAAACCTTTCAGTATTAGATAAATTATGCATGTTCACCATCATGCTTGATCTATGAGGCTGAAGTCTCATCTTCTTTACCTCATTCTTTTTGGAGATTTGTTGTGATTTCTAGCCTTCTCCTTTACTTGCTATAGCTTGTTATACTTTATGCAAGAGGGTGAAAGAACCAGATCATTCTGGAAGGGCAAGTTATTATGAAAGGGATAAGGATGGATCAGAGAGTGGGATTAAGCAGCTTGGAAGAATTGTAGTCCTTCTTGTCCTGCATCCATTATGTTGTGGGCACATGACATCAGTCTGTACTATTAGTGGCTAACCCTGTCAACAAAATCTGTTAAATGAATGGCTAACTGCGATGCTGGCAGTTGTAATTAGTGAGTGTAGTGTCTGTGTGCACTGCCTTTTGTACACTTTTAGAGGTTTCTCTGGCAGTTAGCAGAGAGGATTAAGGCTCTGAGCTGTTAACAAGATGCTTCCTGTAGCTCAGGGTACAGGGTTTGATTTCTTCCTCTTACTCCTCCATTTGCCTACAGTGTGACTCTGAGCAGAGACTTAACCAGACAGTGCTCCAGGTTTGCCCCGGGAAAGGGGCATATTTATTTATCCATTTGCATTTTTTACTAGGAACGTCCAATTGGGAATTAAAACCTGTTTTCAGGGAAGACCTGGAGAGAAAAGCTCCATGGTTACATATATGAAGTTATTATGGCAATGTGTACTCTGTACTATGTTTATGACAATATGTAAAGCATCTATTAAAGCAAAAACATTTATAAGTTGTAACAGATGCATATCAAGAGTTTAACAATGCACTAATTGCACTGTGTAATACACTCTAGTACTCCTACATTAAAGTTAATCCTTTATACAATAGTAATACAAAAACAATTTTGGTGGCTGCAATATACAATACACAGACTTTAAAGAAAAATTTTATATGAAGACAATATTGGCGATAGTTAGGCATTCAATTTGTGAGGAGGCAATGATAATTGGGTTGGGCTGATAAAAATTTGAAAAAATGTAGAGAGACAGAGTGATATACTGTTATATAGAGGGAAGGAAAGCCTTGGATAAGAATAGAGAAGATTATAGTGAGATAAGATAGAAATGATAAGTTAGTTTGGAATATATAAAGCAGTGAAAAGTATATGCTGGCTACAATGATATGTGTTTGGGATAAGAAGCAGATGAGTACTTTGAGAAGGTCATTGCTATATCAGGAAAGCATTCTGGTGATGGTTAGTTTAGAACAGGTGACTCTGCACAAGAGATGTGGTGTAACTGGTGGTAGCAGTATGCAATTTTGTGGGGAAAGGTGGAAGGAGAGGGAGGAGTTAGTCATGTGGTTTGGAGCAGTGACATTGCTATATGTCGAGAAGGAAGGATTACGCATCCTATTTGAAGGTCTTTGGTGTTTTATTTAGTGGAGAGAGGCCAGGAGGGAGTTCCACTGCTTTGCCATATGGCAAGCATGTAGTGAGTTGCCATGACAGCTGTGCAAGGGAGTCATGTTTGCCACACATTTTTCAGTTGAAAAGAGAGTACAAGAATGAATATACAAGTGGAGTAGACTGCTAAGAGAGGGATAGGCTTGTGGATTATGGAAGATTTTTTGTGATATTTTTTATTGGTTAAATTTGAGGAGGCTGGGGAATTTGAGCCAATTTATCCATTTGAGTGCTATGCAGTGGTGTGTTCTATTAGGATGTCAGGTGGCAAACTTTGCAGTATTATTGTAAAAAGACTCAACAAAAAGAACAGCTCAAAAAATTCCAGTTACTTCACAGATTTAATATATAAACTTCAGAACAACTAGCTCAGCAGCTTTCAACACAATGTACTTCATTGGTGTTATTGTATGATAACTCAAACTTTGTGAGCTGTGTTTGTTGTTTAGTAACAATTGCTAAGGCATATGTCAAGAGAGTGATAAAGCAGGCAACAGCAGTGCCCTTCTGTGCTCAATTAGACAATAATATTTTGGGATTGATACAGCATATGTAAGTTTTGATTGGCTGTATAGGTTACTCGGTGAATATCTAATTCAAGTTTTAGGTGTTCATCCCTAGTGATTCCAAGTACTTCAGTGTGTTTTGTTTTTCAGGGGTTTATGATTAGGTTAGATTCCACAAGTTGGGTTTTCACTGATGTGAAGAAATGCTGAATGGCTTTTTGAAGTTCATCACCATAAAGGATCATAGTGGAGTTTGTTATTGCAGTAGGCAGATTGTTGGTAAATATATTGAATTGAAGTGGGTCAAGGATAGATCTTTGGGGGATACTGAGATGGGAAGAAATGTAGAAGTGGCTTGAAGCCATTTTACAGTCTTGAGTTATATGGTGGAGGTAAGATTTGAACCACATGATAGCTTTGTCTGATAAGACTGCCTCAGAGATTTTTTAAGGAGAAGGGGACATGAGACAGCATGAAAGACTTTAGAGAGGTTGAAGAATACTGAAGAGACAAGGAAATTACTGTTCCTAAGAGTATTTACAGTATTGAGAAATGAAAAGAGAGTTGGTGCTGTGAAAGGGCCAGAAGCCATGCTGTCATGGTGAAAGGAGACTATGGTCAAGGACCAAAGCTATAGTTGAGTGGATTCATTTCTCTAATATTTTTGATAAGAGTGATAGAATAGTTATAGTCCTAAAGTTAGAAATATCAGACGGTGGGCCTCCTTTGTGTAGTGGGAGGATTTTTTCCAAATGTAGGGGAAGTATGCTTCCTGGATTGATCTGTTAATTAAGTTTGAGACCGGGTAAGCTAAGCTTCCAGTTGCTAGTTTAGAAATTCTGTGGGGAAGATATATGGGGCTGTGGTGGTGACTTTTATTTTTTTTAGATACTATTTAATAGTTTTATTGGGGACTATTTTAAAGTCAAGAGTATTTTCAGTATGGCATGTGGGAGCTAGAGCTGAGTCTATACTGTGATTAGATTCTGACACAGAGGTTGTAGTACTGATAAAGTGTGTGTTGAAGGAACAAGGTACATCAAAGTCACATTCAGTAAGTAGAGTTTTGAGGACTTTCCAGTGTTTATTAGTTTAGAAATGGTCGAGCTGAGATGTTTGGGGGATTTAATGTGATGGTTCTGTTGGAAGAGGAAATACGTTTTTCTTTGCCTGAATTTATCTGTCTTTAGCTTTAATCATGAAGATGATGGCAATGATGGTAGTTAGTTGTTGTCTTATCCTTTTGTCAGATGTTCCATGCCTTATCTCATAGGCACATAAGTTGCTTGTCAGGAACAGTGAGTCGGGGCCGTGGTATATTTTGCTTTTTGCACCTGCATGGAACATGACAATTAATGATGTTTAAAAAGTTTGATGGGCAGCTTCATCTACTGGTAGGAGCCTAAGTGCAATCCAGTTTTACGCCAGGAGGATTGCAAAGAATAACTCCTTATTGAAGTTAAAATATTTTCTGACAGGCTTGTAGATTGCTGACTTGCTATGTTTGGGTGGGAAGCAGATAGTTGATGTTGTTTGGGTTATTAGTTAAGATACAATCTAGCATGGATGCTGAAACTGTGGCCGTATTTTGTCTACTGGTGGGGTTGATTAAATGAGTCAAGTTGAGAAGGTTTATACAGGCAAGTTGTAGAAGGCCAACTAATGTTTACATCACTTTAGGGTAATACATACATATATACAAATATTTTAGCTATGGGCCATAATGCCCTTCTAGCCTGCCAATAAACCAAAATAGTTATTCTCATAATAAGTGTGCAGGATGTCCTTAAAAATATCTAAGCTAGTGTTTGGTTTAATGTAATTTGGTAGTCTGTTCTATGTGTCAGCTGCTGTCTCAGAGAACCAATTACTGCAATTCTCATTCTTATAGAATCTTCTACATAATGTGTCTGATGATTCTCTAGTACTTTTTGATAACTCCAAACATTCCCAGAGGTAGTTGTCACTAAAAACCCTAAATACCTGAATAAGGTCTCCTCTTAAATACCTATATGGGACATTGCACAAGTTAGATAGTTAAGTCTTTCATAATAACTTAAATTTTCATTTCTATGGATGCCCTTGGTATATTTCTGCTATACTCTTTACTCATGTATGTTTTCTTATAAGGTTTTTATATTGCTATTCTGTACTCAGCTTCTGCTCTAATATAACTAACAAACAACAGTTTCATCAGTCCTGATTTCTTAAACTTTATAAATCTTTTTATACAACCTATAGATCTATAACTATCAATAACCAATTGGTTAGTATGATTAGAAAAACTCAAAGTTGGATCTACCCATATTCCCAGGTTCATAAATGAATCTACAGTTTCAATGACTAAGCGCTGTACTAAATATTTATATTTCAATCTATGTATGCCAAAACCGACATGCTTAGTTTTTGATGTATTTATCAGCATATTATTCTCCTGTGCTCAAGTGGAGAATTTAGAGTTCTTTTGCAGACATGCCCTTTCTATAACACATGAAATCAGTTTACCCATTTTCATGTTATCTGCATACAGACTATAGAACACCTCAGGTGAACAAGACAGATCTGAAAGATACAACCTAAACAAATATGGGCCTAGGACAGAGCCTTGTGGGACACCTTGACTATAACCTAGAATTTCACTTGTTCAATTGCTGTATGATACTTGACATGTCCTATTTGTAAGCCATGTACTACCTGTCTTCAAGATTACGTCAATACGTAGTTGTTCTAATTTATTGATCAGTGTTTTGTGGATGACCTTATGAAATGCTAAAGTTAAGTCTGTATAAATTACATCACAGCACATTATTATATTTTTATAGAATGTCATGTTAGAACTTGTTATGGATCTGTTTTCAACATATGCATGCTAATATATGGTTTCAAGTTTTAACCTTTCTAATTCTGACAATAATTTATCCAAAATACTTTTCTCCATTATTTTTCCACAACATGAAAGTAAACTTAAGGGTCTGTATGGCTCTGGGTTTGTCCTTTTCCCTTCCTCTTAAAGACTGGTTTAGTAAGTGCATGTTTCCAATCTTGATAAATTTCCCATACTTAAATGACCCAGAAAATAACAGATATAATGGTACTGTAAGTTCATGTAAAGTGTTCTCAGGTCATTATTACTAATTCTGTCTCCTCCCTGTACATTGTTAGAGTCCAGTTTGCATAGTTCTTTTTCAATATAATCTAATTTAATTTCAGCACCTGAAGTTGCTAGGATCTAACTAGGGTAATTTATCATCCACATCATGATGCCAAACTGCTTTCGTAAGATTTTGTAAATATATCTATAATCTGTTGTGCTTGAGAACAAAATTTAGAATTTACACATAATTTATCAATTTGTCTTTACCCCCTCTACATCTTATGTATCTATAAAAAGGTTTCCTTTTATGGCCAATATTTTTATATAAATTTTCTTTTAAATTCTTCCTGATCTTGTCTCACAGTATGTTTAATCTGTCTGTCCAGTTTGTTTATTTCAGTTTTTAAAGTTATAGGGCCAGATTCATTAATGCCTTGTACACAATCTGTATTCAGGAATATCCCTATCACATTTTCTGTCCTTTCTAGTCATTCAGAAAAAAATATACTAAGTGTATAGTCTATACTTTGTGGTAACCTTTATGAATCTCTCTTGATATTTAAGGCTGCAAGAAAATTGGTAGGAAAACTAAAATTAGGAAGAAGAAGGTGTGCGTTATGTTTGTGTTGTCTGTTCACTCAGAACAGTGTACACTCAGTGCAGGCATTAATGAATTCCAGGGATAGTTCAACCTCTTTTCCATTTCTTATATTTATTTGCCTCTCACCTCAATCAAGGATCTTGTTCTTATAGAAATATATCCTCCTGACCTTATGTGCGTAGATTCAAAAATTCTCTTTCAAAACTTGCTGCGTTACTTCTACAGTTTTTTCCACCAAACTCATCACTCCAATTTGTTTTACATAGTGACTATTTTGCTTCCTTGTAGTCTGTGAATTTGTTTAGATTTCAGTTTGGTAAAAGTAGCTATCACCAATTTAACTGTTATATGAGTAACTCCATGATCACTGCACATCAACGGTGGTAAAACTTGACTTTAAGTAACAATCATTTCCTTAGGAAGACTGTCTAATAAGTTCTGCTCCCTGGTCGGCTTTACAACAATCTGAAGCAATTATTGTTCCTGAGCATACTTTGTAAATAATTTCCACACTAATGTTGCTGAATCAGTATTATTCCAGTCTGTTTCTTGTAAATGTAAGTAACCAGACACTCTTATTTTTTCCTATTGTGTTTCGTGCAAGAAATATATGGATTCCTCTAGGTCATCAGCACTTACCTTTGGTGATCTATATACTCCAACAATTGCTATATGTCCCGGGTTGCCTTTGTTGTCATGGCTACATGGTCTACAGTACTGACTATGTAATAATCACAGGTCTCATAATAATCTTTAATCCCTGTCATAACACCTTCACCTGATTTTTTGTTAGAATGTCAGTTATGGTAAAATCATTTGTACCTTGAGATAACTGGTTTCCAGTCATTGTTCTTTAACCAAGTTTAACCAACAATAGCAGCTTCAATCTTGTGGGAATGTAGCGACTTTTTTAATTAAAGAAAACTTTATTACTAATTCTCCAAGCATTAACAACCATAAAAGGTACATCAAATGTTACTATATGTGAACTGTTAAATTTCTGACCTGGCAAAAATCCTGTCTTGTGTTAGTCGAATATTGCAATATATTTGATACAAAAATTTTCTTCAATTCTCTTGCCTTGGCAAATACATGCCATCCTGTCTAAACACATGTGCCAATAATTAGGCTTGGATGCTCTACACATCTGCATTTTTTTTAAACTGGCCATTTTTTCATGTAGGTATTTATCCAAAAAGTATTTTCATTCATGCTGACCTGACCCTCCTTTCTATATGTGATTTGTGATTAATATATCCTAAAACCTGTACAAGCTATATTATCTAAGATGGATGTTAAGTTCCCAACAGGCTGCTGTTGCACAACTTTCTTACCACAAATATAGTTTTTGAAAAACTGTACTTCCTATACAGTAGAAAAGGCAGGAAAAGCAGTATGCTTTGAATTTGTATGGTGACAAGTTTGAGTCTGACTTAGTGAAAATGCAGCAGGAGGATGAGACTGTAAGAAAATGTTATCATTTCTTTCAGGATCCCATTGCAAATACGCTTGCAGAAAACAACCATGCTCTTGTGGCAATGTATAACCAAAAAGATACATTTCTGTTAAAGGATGGTCTTCTGGCAAGGACTGGTGACACCTGAAATAGATTCCTGTGAGTAGTACCTTTGAGGAACAGAGGTGTCATGCAATGACATGCACATGATGAACCAACAGGAGCCTATATGGTTGACAGATGAACTTATGAGACACTGAAAGAAGTAGCTTACTGGCCTCATATTTGCAGTGATGTTACTAACTATGTGCAGGGATGTATAATATTCTGCAAGTCCCAGCCAATTTCTTCCAGGCATTATTTCAACCCTTCAGGCAAGGAGGATCACGGTGTCCTGGTCTGATCTCCAAATTGACTGGATTGGCACAGTAACCAGGTCTTCTAAAGGTAAACAACACTTATTGACTGTCACCTGTACAGTTACAAAATGGATTGAGTGCCCACCTGCCCTTAATTGCACTGCAGAAGCAACTTCCTGGCTGTTAATCAAGCATGTGTTTAGTCACTATTACCCATGAGGCTAGAATATGATGGGGATCACATTTCACTAGTGAGGTAATAGAAAATGCTTATAAAATTTATGAGTGCAAAGAAACCAGCATGTGTCCCATCATTCAGAGCCCTCATGTCAGGTAGAAAGAGCAAACCAAACCACAATCCATATATTAAAGAAGTATATCAGCTCTACAAGAAAGGACTGGGATGTTAAGTTACCCCTAGTATTAATGGCCATCCATGCCACTCCCATAAATCTAGAGGTGCCACACCCTTCGAGATGATGACTGGTAGGAGAATGATACAAGTCTGCCACATGCCACCACTGCCAATGATTATGTGGCCTATCTAAGAGAACACTTAAAAGAAACCTTTACCTTTGCCCATAGCAGTTTGGAAAATAATTTGCAGACCTACAAGACCTATTATGATAGAAAGACCAACCCAGGGAGTACCAGATTGGTGAAAATGTATTCTATTTTAACTACAGCAGGGGAAAAGGCAAAAAAGAAAGAATTTTCTACCAAGTTGGGATAGACCATTCTTAGTAATAAATAAGATTTCCCCAGTGGTCTATATATGAATAAAGAGAAAAAGCACTGGTGAAGCTTTACTTAAATGGGTTCACATTAATCAGCTATGGCCTTTTCATGAATGCAAAGCAGCCCTACCTACGTTAGAAAATTGACAGACAAGCTTAGAAGACGTGAAGGGAGACTCTGAACAATTGATAAGCATAGTGTAATATAAGATTGCTATGTGCCCAGATAATTAAAGGGTAACTTTCATTCTTCTGTCTATTTTGGGTATGCAGTGCAGGTAGCTGTAGCTTCTGCATTCAATAAGGGGGAAATGTAGAAATAACCCTTTTAAATGAAAAGGAAAATAAATGTATGTATTACTGATATTGTTAGCAATGGTTATCATTAGCATTATTATTACTGCATCTGTTATTTCTTTTGATGCCACTGAACATTGCATGCATAGTGCTTTTTTTACTGTATTTTGATTGCTTTTATTAATGCTGCCTTCACATAAGGCTGTGTACTAATCTTGCTATTTCCTGGCATATCATGTAATGGCATGTAACAAAAATACTGAAAATAGAGAACTTGAAGCTATACCATTTAAAACATACATCCTGGCTTCAGCAAAAGGCATGCGATTAAGGTTTGTCTTCCTTAGAAAACCAATCTCTGGAACGTTCAGAAACAAGCATGCAACATGAGCCTGAAACACAGGCCCCCATCTGCTAAACATCTGCCTAACATCTAAATTGAGTATCTGTCTTCAGAGCAGTCCAAAAGGCGCCATCAACACATAAAATTATTGAGCTGATACATGAAACTATATACCATTCTGCTTCTATGCCAGAAAGTAGTAATAAACTCAGAGGATGTAAAGGAAGTGATCTGTGTAATTCCCTCCTCTTTCTAGATGTGTTGTTAATCAAAGAGATAATGTACTGTGGTAAGATAAACAGGCAGGGCAAAGGCTGGACTTCATCAATACAGAGACAGAACTAAGAAAATCCAAAACCCTTTCTGTCCTGGAAAGATATATACTAGAGTGGAACTGAATGCAGCCATCACTTTGAGTTATTTTGAGTTCAGTCAGACTTTGGAGCAGGCAGCTAGATACTTTTAGTCAGTCAAGTCAGAGACTTCAGACTTGGAAATGTTCATCTTCTTGCTCCAGTCATACTTGGAAGGCTGTTTGCTGCCAGCTGACAAGCAGACAAACACTGAGAGAGTTTTGCAAACAGGATTGACGTTGCTCAACACACTGGAAAAGGAAGCAAGGGCTGTCATATAGTCTCTTGCCAGTCCTGGGACTGGCAAATCTCAAAGGATTCATTCACAGTGAGGGAAAATGGAGTGTGAGAGACAGAGACATTTAACCAGGACTCCCTGCCAATGAATTGGACTTTTGCATACAAGGGGAGCCAGCATCCAAGTGCCAGGAATTGTCAGTTTTGCTGCTCTCCCAAAGAGAGAGTGGATAGAAAATACAGAAATATTTCACAGTGCCCATCAAGGACCAAGTATAGACTGAACACTAACTAACTGGCATGCAGCAAACTTAGCTACTCCCGGGAATATAAATAATTTAATGTTTTTTTTACTTTCATGCTATACAGCAAATTAATTTTTATTGATTGATGCCATCTTGAAATTATTCTAATTTATTTCTTATGTGTTAATAAAGTCTATTTTTATACAGAATTCAACTTGGTGCATGTTAGCTGTTTTAATTTAGGCTTAATTGTAACTGAG
>NC_056746.1:1176374978-1176472478 GCF_019279795.1 Protopterus annectens
TGTGAGACTTAACAGCTGCCTAGCCATGGTATTTTCCATTATGATAGAGCTTAAAAGCATCCTGAAAGAAGAGGGAGGAAGCCTTGACTGTAGCTCGGATGACATGGGATTAATTAAAGACCAAGATGACGGAAAATCCAGCAGGAAATGGCAAGAATAAAGGGACAATACTGGCCCATTCTGTTGGAGGGAATTCATTTTCTCTGCTGCCATGTTGGCAACCACTGGCAGATTGATGCAGAGGAGACACCAATGTTCCCTTGGTTCTGCCAAGCTGTGCTCATGTAGTAGCCTTCATCACACATAAGTATGTACTTACTGTGCTATTGATCTGTGAGATCTTCAGAAGCCTAATAGGTTCATAAGTGTGTACTAGGCTAATGTCCCTGGAGTTTTACAAGCCTAGCCCATAGGATTACCCTGGCATCATGCCACCAGACCTTAGTTCCCAGTGCCTCTGTTGAGTAGAGCCACTGGAGTGATCCCCAGGATGAATTTTCTATTTCCCATCCATTCATCAAGATTTCTCTTGAAGAGGGCCAGTGAGGTGCTCTGCTTGACATGTATGGAAAGTCTATTCCATAGCATGGGCAGTCACTAGGTTATGAACTTGTCCCTCCAGCATGTTCTGTTGATTGTGGTAATGAGGTTGAGGTCTCTGGAGCGTGTGGTGCAGAGTGATTAGGATTTCTTTAGATGTAGCATTTCTAACAGAGCTGGTCAGACATGGCTTTGTAAGAAAAAGAAGAGATCGCCTCTAAGTAGGTGATATGAGACAGAGAATATTTGGAGTTTTTTGATTCTGTCCATATAGGATAAGTGTTTACGGTCTACGATCCTCCTTGTGAGGTACTTTTGTGGCCTCTCCAGTTGTTGCAGGTGTCTAGTGAGATACATGTCAAATGGGGCATTGTACTCGATGATTGGCCTAATGAGGGAAGAGTAGAGGGCGACAATGACCTCTTTCTTCCTGGATGCAGAACCCTTAGTAATAAGATGTGCCACATAGAAGGACTTTCTGACCACAGTGGCAATGTGGTGGTCAAAAGAGAGGTTGCTGTCAACCTGTGTTCCCAGATCTCTTATAACTCCTTCTGTGTTCAGTGGACCACCATCAATGTGGTAATTCATGGGAACTGTTTTTTTTCCAAAGGGGATGACGACACATTTTTTGGCATTGAGCTTAAGGCCATGGTTCTGACACCAGTTGTTGGTCTCAGTGAGGCCTTTCTGTAGGATGTCAACATCACTTGGGGAGTTAATAATAGCTCCCAACTTGCAATCGTCTGCGAACTTTGTCAGCCAGAGTCCCTTCATGTTGGCCTGGACTTCAGAGAAGTAGATACCAAACAGGACATGACCCAGGACCGAACCCTGTGGGACTCCACTCATGACTGGTCATCAGTCTGACTTGGAGTCAGCTACTTTCACACTGTGAGTTTTACCTGTGAGCCAGTTTGCAACCTACCTAGTGATATAGGGGTTGATACCTAGCTTAGGTCTTTGCCAGGTCAAGCTAGCCTGTATGAACCACCTTGCCTTCATCCACAGCTCTGGTGACTGACTCAAAGAAGTTGACCAGGTTGAGCAAGCATGATCTACCCTAAGCAAAACCAAACTGTGTGGCATCCAGAGTTTGGAGATTCCCTGTATCCTTTTTTGTTAGGTCCATGATGATTTGTTCCATAGCTTTTCATATTAGACTTGTCAGGCTAATGGGGCAATAGTTCCCAGGGTCTGTAGTCCACTCCTTTGTGGAGAGGGATGACTGTAGCAGTGCGCCATTTGCTAGGGGCAAAGCCTGAGGTTAGGCTGTGATTGAACAAAGCACACAGGTGAGGTGCCAGTTCAGTCTGTAGTTCATGTAGAACGCAGCCAGGGATATTGTCAGGTCCCATAGATGCTGTATTCTTGGCCTTGGACAGTGCTATTTTAACCTGTGCAGCAATAACTCTGGGTGCCTGGCAATCTACTGGTATTCTGATTGGTCCTTTGGGGGGGAGAGAGCGGTAAAGTTGGCACTGAATCTGTCGGCCAGTATATTAGCAATATCTGTTGGCTCGGTATAGGAGGTACCATTGTACTGTAGCTCAGAGCAAATTTGGGCATTGCAGCGGAGATTCTTTACATAACTATAGAAGGCCTTGTGGTTGTCTTTACTATCTGTTGCAATTCTGTTTTCATAGCTAGCTTTAGAGGATTTGATGAGGGATCTCAACTTTTTGTTGAACCTGATAAGGTTGTTTCTCCAGTCTTGGGACTTCACCTTATTCTGCAACAGTTTTCTCCTTCTGTTGTAGAGTTTGTTTATGGCAGGGAATCACCAGATTGGCTTCCTTTTTTGGAGGAGAGCGTCTTGGTTCTATTGGATGTGGTGAGATCCATGCATATGTGTACGTGTTCATACACTATGTTAGTGTATGATTTGGCGGTCATGCAACTATTCCCCATTTGGATTGGTGCCATGAAGTTAGCCACCTCTTTTTTTTAGGAGCCCAAAGTTAGCTTTGGAGAGGTTTTTCATGGTGGTTACCTTTGCAGGGGGGGTGGGTGGGATGTGGATTTCCAAGGTGATTAGTTTGTGTTTGGATCTAAACAGGGAGAAGCTGACTATTGGTGTAGAGCAACAGTCACCCATGTTAGTAATGATCGGGTCAAGGATGTTGCTACCTTTAGTGGGGGTAAGAACAAGATGGTCCAGGGCATTGGAATGTATGAATTCCAGGAAATGTTGGGCAAGTGTATTAGTACATGAGTAGTTTTCCCAGTTAATGGAGGGGTAGTTGAGGTCACTCAGTATGAGAGTGTTAGGTTGGACCCTAATATTCTCCAGGGTGCTTAGGAACACGGAGTGTGAGTCTTGGGTCATGGTTGGGGACCTATAGCAAGCTATGACCTGAATCGCTGTCTTACCCAATGCTAGCTGCACCTGAAGTATCTCTGATGCATTATGTTGGGCTACCAGTCTGGAAGTGTGTGCATTATATGGAAACACTACTGCCTTTGGACCTTCAGTCCAAGTTCTGGGGCCGAAAGGTGTGGAATGAGTTATAGCCTGGTATTGCAGGGGTGCTTTCTGCTTCCTTGAACCAGGTCTTTGTTACAGAACAAATGTCAATGTTCTCCATTTTAAGGAGTGCTTCAAGCGAGTGCATTTTGAGATTTAGACTTCTAGCATTGAGCAGCATGACCCTCAAAGTGCATTTGTTTGTAGGTGTTATGGTGGTAATTTGGTCTTCGGAACACCACCTAAAAAAGGCAGTGTAGGGGTGGCAAGAGCCTTGGCCAGTATCCAGAAGCCCAGGGATGACAGATGCAGGCCATCTCTGACAAAGCATCGAGGTCTGTCAATCATGTTATCCCAGGCAGACAGATATTGGATCCCCTTAGAATGATACCAGAAACTTAGACAGTTGTTGAAATCAATCATTTTCTGCTTGTACTGTGGTATCATTGTGGGTTATGATAGGATACTGCTCAGGACTATGGTCATACCTGCCTGAGCTACATAATCAGAGGGCTCCTCCATGTCTCTTTTCATGTAGTCCAGGTGGTATGTCTCAGGTCATTCACACCCACATGTACAATGACAGAGTTATATTTGTACCTGTTGTTGAGGGACCTGAGTGCATCCATTATGTGGTGGATCCTGGCACCTGACAGGCAGCTGACTATTATTTTCTCCTTATTCAACCCAGTGAGTGGGACATCAGTGTGCCTCACTATCAAGTCACCTATAACTAGTGTGTTAGGTATGCTGTTTTGTCTTTGGGGTTTTGGTTGAGTGGCACACTGAGAGTTATGTGTCTCGTGATTAGTGTTGTGTTGTGGTGGTTGAGTGCATTTCTCCCTTGGAGATCTCTACTGTTTGGGTAAATTTTTATTGAGAGCCTCCACAAAGGTGGGTGTGTGGTTTGTGTTTTTATGTGAAGGCACTGGTGGTGTGTGTTATGGAGGGTTATGTGTTCCATGTGGTGTGGTGCAAGTGTTGACCTTCTCCTCTTGACCAGCTATTCCAGTCTTGGCTGGAGAGTGCATGGCTTTCAGTTTGGATATATAAGTGCATTTCTTGCAAGTCTGAGTGTTGGGAGGTAAGAGGAGAGGGTTGTCATTGTACATGAGGTAGTTGCTACATTGCCTCAGGATGCCCAAGTTCACCAGGTTAATAGGAGAAAGCAGAAGGAACTGACATTTAGACATGCCCGGAAGGATGGGCATTAATAATAACTACTGGAGCTATTTCCTTGTAGAATGTTTAGTGCTGGTAGCACTTTTGTGTGCTACAATAACTGCTACAAGAAGTCTAGTAAAGTGCTAGACTAATAAGCTAGTAAAAGTGCAGGAGAGGAGAGAACTAGCTGACCTAAGGGAAAATTTGAGGAGCAGACTTTGGCACTGATTAGAAGCTTACAAACAGTCCTGGATACAGCAAATCTGTATCTGGACTAGACTAGTTACAAGAAAGGAGAGAAACAGGCACAAATGTGGGCTTTTAAACCAGAAAGTTGAAACAGATGGAAAAACTGCTCAAATGGCCAATAAACTACAATCTCTGGGCCAGAAACCACTCCTCTTGTGGTAGATAGGCTACCCACTGCTTACCACTCCAACTGATAGGCCAGAAGGCTTCCCTCCAACACAGAAAGGCTTGGTGGGCTCAGAAGCTTACAAACATTCCTGGATACAGCAAATCTGTATCTGGACTGGACTAGTTACAAGAAAGGTGAGAAACAAATGCAAACACAGGCTTTTAAACCAGAAAGTTGAAACAGATGGAAAAACTGCCCAAACGGCCAATAAACTACAATTTCTGGGGCAGAAACCACTCCTCTTGTGGTAGATAGCCTACCTAGTGCTTACCACTCCAACACAGAAAGGCTTGGGGGGCTCAGAAGCTTACATACAGTCCTGGATACAGCAAATATTTATCTGGACTAGACTAGATACAGACAGGAAACAAGCTTAGAATTTTTTTTTACAGAAAAGCAGCTAACACAGCACTAAAAACAATTCAAGTGCAGTGCAAGCAAGCACACTTGAGTGTGTAGCAATATTAAAGCAAATACAGTTTAAATAAATGTAATTCAAAGTGTATTCTGAACTGAATTTAATTATTACAAGCATCCAAACTGTTCAAAGTTCAATAAAAACTCAACTTTAATGCAGGAAACAAGATGTAAGCAGTTTCCCAGTGATGAAGCAGTGTTATCACTGTGAAAGCGCTTACTTCTTGTTTCCTGTATTAAAGCTGAGTTTTTATTGAACTTTGAACAGTTTGAATTGCTATGCCTTGTGTCTTTGTGATTTTTTCTTGGTGTTTGTGCTGTTTCTACATCGTGAGGTTTATCACTGGTTTACCTTTTTTACTTTTCTTGAATTAAATTATTGTTTTATTCAACTCTGAACAGTTAAAAAGTGCCCAAGAATATACTCATCAGCTGAGAAGCGCACTCAGTCATAATACAAGGAGATTCTACCAAAGTTTTTTTTTTTTTTTTTTTTTTTTTTTTAGTAAAGTGGAAAGGGAGAAAGGAGGAACAGAAGATAGTTCAAGGTTAAGAACCTAAGTGGGTTGGTCTTTTTAAATGTTCTCTCTGTATTAGGTAGAATGAGCTAATGACACTAGACTTGGAGGAGTGTCCCAGATCAAATTTACAGTAGGGGCAGGCAACTGCAAAGCCACCAAGTATAAGAACAAGACACCAATAGGGAGAGAGTGAGGGTCTGAAACTGCTACTAGCTACACTATTTTAGGCAGAAAACACTACAGAAATGTTTGTCACAACAGAAAAACAGCAGTGAGCCACTAAATGAAAGTTTTAAACAATAAAGGAGCAAGGTGACTCTATAGAATGCTTTTAACTGCAAACAAATCAGTTATATGATACACTCCTTGGCAGAAAATCAGAACAAACAGATGCTTAACAAATGGAGAACATTTCCAGTTAATACCTTACACACAGTGAAACTAGCTAGAAACGATTTACAAACACTATAACAGTAAAGACCTTATTTATCAGGTCCCTTTAAGGCAGACAATTTTAGTACAACCATGCAGATTATATTTTAGCAATAGAATACAGTAAAAGGTATGCAGCAGACAATATAAAGTGCTGTAAATAACTAGAATACGCAATAATTAGTAAAAATAAACAAAAAAAACAGGATACTTATTGTTATATATCACAGATCAGAGTTGTGGTAAGTGCCCCCTCCTCCGATTAGCTCTGTATTCTCTATCAGCCAATGATGGCTGCCAGAAACACAGGAAACTCAACAAACAAAACAACTTGGCCTGGATAACAGCAGGCCTCTATCCAGACTATGCTACCTGACTAGAACACAGAAACCTCACAAAAAATGCACAGAAAGAAAAGCACAGCTAGAGCACTCACAAACAGAAAATACAACTCTCAGTATGAAAAAAGCTGTTTGCAGTTAAGTAATTCAATAAAAATACAATTACAGTAATTAAACACTATCTAGCAATGAAAAATACAGTTAAAACAATGTAAAACAGTACAAAAATGCAGTGAAACAGTAAAAGAAAGCTTTATAACAGTGCAAAATGTAGTAGGTTAGCTGTATAGCACAATTATAAGCATTAAGAAGTGCAATTCAATTAAATAAATGTAAGAAATAACTTATTCTGCTCTTGGAGTCTTAGGGAATTTCTGCTTTGTCCCATTGATGAATTACCACTTGACAGCCTGGTAAAAATAAGCACAGCCCTCTGCAGACACGGGGTTTAAATACCAGAAAAGATGGAAGCATCTAGAAGCTCGAATTGTTATCAGTCCTGTTGCCCTGCTCTTTCAACCAATCATTCATGCTAGAGAAGATCAGGCAACCCTGTTACTCTCAATAACAGAGAAGACAAGACACTATCAGCAGAAGATGCCTGCCAGAAACACAGGAAACTCAACAAACAAAGCAACCAGGCCTGGATAACAGAAAGCTTCTATCCAGACTATGGTACCTGACTAGAACACAGAAACCTCACAATAAATGCACAGAAAAGCACAGATATAGCACTCATAAACTGAAAATACAACTCTCAGTATGAAAAAGAAGTTTACAGTTTAGTAATTCAGTAAAAATGCAGTTACATTAATGAACACTATTACAGATACTAGCTACACTATTTTAGGCAGAAAACACTACAGAAATGTTTATCACAGCAGAAAAACAGCAGTGAGCGACTAAATTAAAGTTTTAAACAGGTAAAGGAGCAAGGTGACTCTAGAGAATGCTTTTAACTGCAAACAAATCAGTTATATGATACACTCCTTGGCAGGAAGAACAAACAAAGAGATGTTTAACAAATGGAGAAAATCTCCAGTTAATACCTTACACACAGTGAAACTAGCCAGAAAAGATTTACAAACAGGGTGACAGTAAAAACCTTAGTTATCAGGCCCTGTAAGGCAGACAATTTTAGTACAACTGTGCAGATTAGTTTTCAGCAATAAAATACAGTAAAAAGTATGCAGCAGACAATAAAAAGTGCTATAAATATCTAGAATAAGCAATAACTAGTAAAAATAAGCAAAAAGAAAAAACAGGATACTTATTGTTATATATCACAGGTAGGTTTTAGCCCTTGCATTTTGCAAACAGATAACATAGAGTTGGGCCGAACAAGGATATGTTAGGATATTTACATGAGAAATATCCATATAAACAAAGAAAAGTACAACAAGCATGTCTGTATCAGTCACCAGAAGATAAGGTTTGGCCTATTATAGGAAAACCCACCATAGCTTCTTGGATGCTGGCTGTATTGTAATCATCTCTCACCTTGTAGGTGTATAAGTTGAATAGAATCATTGTGATAGGCCAGGTAGTTTGCAGGTAATGGGGATAAAATAGCAACTCCAAAGTATCTTTGGTTGTCAAACTAATGCTGCTAGAGGAAGAACTTGTAAGATAGAATGGTACTTGAACCTTGAACTCCATTAATCTCATTTCTCACGTGTAGGACATTGTGATCTTCATCGCTTTCATTAAATTCCTACAGTTACTATATATATATATATATATATATATATATATATATATATATATGTACACATACTATAAAGGGTCCGAATGGAGAGATGAAAAGTCAGCAAGCAAAGGAGAGTAGTAGTGCTGAAACTGAATTCATTGTCAAGTCTTGGTGAGTATCTTCACGAGGTGGACCCTGTTTTCACAAAATCTCACGAAGGCGACACTGATATATAGACTGTATTTATATAACATATATCATTTACAGAAGTAGGTCAAAAACTAAAAGAGATAGCTGGGTGCACAAGACAAGATAAAAAAGTGCCCAGTCCTGGTAGGCGAACTGGTGCCAGGACTGGAAAAGATGACAGTGTAGAATCCTCAAAATATGGAAACATTCCTACAATGCGGCCAGGCCAGGCCCAGGGGGAGGATGCCCCCCCTGTTGTAGAAGGAATTAGCAGTCCAAAAAAAAAAAAAAATCACAAAAACTGATAGGCCAATGAAGAGCCATAAAGACGATAAAGTGGACTATTGCAGATAAGAAAGAAATTATGTATTGTTACTATTATGCAAAAAGCCCAAAATTTCCAGACACAAGATATACAAAATGATTAAGAGAGAAATTAGAGGAAAGAAAAATACTACCGCAAGAAAAACTGTTAGACGCTTCAAATGAAAATTTGTGTTCATTAATACAAAAGATTTGTGAGAAACAGTATATAGATCAAGAAATCTTGATCTGCTTGGAAAAAGAAGCATCTGAGGAAGTGCGAAAATATAAACAACAAAACCAAGAGATATTTGAAAAGTATAAAAAAGAAATATGGACATGGGAAAGAAAGAGAGATTTGATATGGTGCAATATTTATGCAAAGGAGAAAGCCAAATTAATCAATGTAAAGAAGGCAGCCCCAAAGATATTTGAAGAGAAATACAGGCAAAGGCATCCGGATATTGAAAATTTCACAATAAAAAAATAATATCACAAAGATGGAATGTAGACAAGAAGATCAATAAAGCAGAAGTTAAAAAAATAGAAGTTGAAATTGTGGAGTGCCTGCAAAGTGAAGGATTTGATGTAGAAGGTCTAACACAGGTTACATCACAGCAAGATGGAGTGAGTTTCCAAAGCAGGAGAAACAGGAAGATCAGGAAACATCTGAAGAAGAAATATGGACATGGGAAAGAAAAAGATATTTAATTGGTGTAATATTTATGCAAGGGAGAAAGCAAAACTAACCAATACAAAAAGAGCAGCACCAAAGATATTTTAAAAGAAATACAGACAAAGGAATCTGGACATGGAAAACTTTACAATACAAAAAATAAGAAAAAGAGGAAAAGTAGAAAAGGAGATTAGTAATGGAGAAGCCAAGGTTATGGAGTACCTGCAAAATGAAGGATTTAGTGCAGAAAATCTAATTCAGAAAGCACCACAACAGGATAGAGTAATGGATATCCAAATTAAGGGGAAACCAGTGGAACAGGAAACAATTGGTCAGGTGCCATATGAAGATAATTTGGAGCCTTCCACAGGAAACCAGTATAAATGTTCACTTGAAGCTAGACAGCAAGGGAAGGAGCAGGAAACTGTGATGCAGTCAATGTTGAGGAGTGATAGGCCAGTGAGTTCCCATATGCAATGGATGGTACAGGATGAAATTAAAGAGACTGTATCACAGAAAGATGCTCTAGAATCTTCCATAGAATGCCCGCAGGAATTGGAAAACAAGGGATGTGCCCTCAGTTTGGAAAAAAATGAGCTAAGAGAAGAATTATTTGATTTAATTGACATGAACAGATATATCAAGATCAATGAAAGAAATGAACTGCAGAAGGTTAACAAACCCAAAAAGTCAGAAGTCTGATAAAACAAGTGAACACAGTAATTAGGATTGTTCATAGAGATCCATGCAATATAACAGAAGCAAACAGAATATATTACTGTGCAGCTAAATTAATAACTGATAAAGTTCTACCACAAGAACACAGGGTAGTGAGGGAAAGGAAGGGGAGAAATCAAATACCATCATGGAACTATCGAATAGAGAAAATTCTAAAGCAATTAAGACAATAAGTGTCACTGTTAGAAGACTATAGAAGAGGGAACAGATCAACAAAAATACTAAGAAAGATAGATGTGATAAAAACAATGTGCAGTATTAGAACAGATCAGGATCTATCATGCACAATTGCAAATAACAAACTAAAAATTTCAGCACAGGAGGAAAAACATAGAAGATACAAAGATAAATATAAAGGAAAAGTGTAAAATAAGCAATTTATTGAGGACCTAAAACAAGTTTTATAGAGAACTGGGAAATAAGATAAAAGGAACTGAAAGACCGCCTAAAAAGGAAGAATTAGATACATTTTGGAGAATTATCTTTGGAGATCCTGTGGAACATAACAAAGATGCTAAATGGATAGAAAAAGAAGTAAAAGAAAGAATAAGAAGTTTAAAGGTACAGGATATGAAATGGGATGAAGTAACAGCCAGAGAGATTGAAACAAAGTTAAGAAAAGCCTCTAATTGGAAAACCCGAGGCCCAGATGCAGTACCTAACTTCTGGTTAAAAGTATTAACATCTTTGCACAAAGATTTAGCCATGAGTAAGAACTATTTATATGTGCACCCAGAACAAACACCAAGCTGGCTAACAACAGGAAAAACAATGCTACTACTTAAGAGTGAATTTGCAAGCTACACTAAAAATTATAGACCAATAATTTGCCTTCCGATGACGTATAAACTATACATGGGAATTGATGCCGACAGAGTTTATAGTCATTTAGAAGAAAACTCAATTATGCAGTAGAACAAAAGGGCAATAAAAGAAAGTCATATGGAACAAAGGATCATTTGTTGTTAAATAAAGTCATAGTGGAGAACTGTAAAAAGGGGAAGAATCTAAGTATGGCATTGACTACAAAAAAAAGCATTTTATAGTATCCCTCATTCATGGATAAAAGAGTGCTTAAAATGTATAAGATGCACCACACACTGATCGATTACATTACAGTGACCATGAAACAGTGGCAGACCACTTTGCAATTAAGCCATGATAGAAGACAAATTGTTATCCCAGGGATAAAAATCTAAAGGGGGATATTCCAGGGTGACTCTCTGTCACCGCTACTATTCTGCCTTGCCCTTAATCTATTAAGCTGTTTACTCAGCAGCTTAGGCCATGGCTATAATCTGGCTCCTAGAAAACAACAAAGTGTAAAGACTTCCCACCTTCTCTTTGTCGATGATTTAAAACTATATAGCTCATCAGATGAGGAACTGAAAGCACAACTGCAAGTTGTCAAAACTTTTTCAGATGATATAAGAATGTCATTTGGTCTTGATAAATGTGCAAAAGCAACCTTTAAAACAGGAAAACTGCAATGCCAAAAAAACATCAGTTTGGGACAAGAATGTGATATAAAAGAACTTGAGGAAGAACGAGTGTATAAATATTTGGGAATTGATGAAGGATCAACAATAAAACATGAACAAATGCGAATAAAACTTAGTAAGGAATACTTCAGAAAACTTAAATTAATCCTGAAAACAGCACCAACATCTATGAACAAAATCCAAGCTATAAACCAATTTCCTCTTCCTGTCCTAACTTACAGTTTTGGAGTGACTGACTGGCCCCAAAACGTGTTGGATAGATTAGATAGGAAAATAAGAAGGATGCTTCATGCTTACCAAATGATTTATAAAAATCAGTGAATACCAAGGTTATATATTCCACGTTCCGAAGGAGGAATGGGCCTCCTTGAAATTGATTATATGTATCAATCTGCAATCGTGGGACTCCCCACATATCTACTGACCTCACAAGACCCAAATGTAGTGAAAGTTTTGAAACATGAGGAGAATAAATCTAAGATGACTTCTCTGCTTAATCTAGCAGAAGCTTAAGTCAAGGAGGAATGGAAATCAAACCAGAAGTAGATAAAAATCAGGCAGCAACTGAATGTGCCAAAAAACAAAAGAAAGAATATAAGGTGAAGGATCAGATGAGAAGGCAAGAAATGTGGATAAAGCATAAATATAGTTGCAAGTATAGAAAACTTCTGGAAGAACCTCATGTTGATCAGGAATGAACACAGGAATGGTTAAGGAGAGGCAAATTCAATGCGAGAGATGAAAAGTTAATATTGGTGGCCCAAGATAGTGGCCTGCATACACGTTGGTTTATAAAGTCTATTGAATATGTGGGAGAAAGAAACAAATGTAGGTTTTTTTAAAACCAACTTGGAAACAGTCGCACACCTTATTGCTTGTTGCAACATGCTAATGGCATAAGGACTGTATACTGAAAGGCATAATAATGAGGTGAGACTGTTGCACTGGGGATTGCGCAAACATGGTACTGAAGTGGCCAAAAAACACTGGAAACATAAGCCACAAAACTTCGTAGAAAATGAAGGTTTACATCACATGGGATCTTCCATTATCAACAGTTCAAAAGATAGATGCTAGAAAACTGGATATAGTAGTCCAAGAAAAGAAGACAAGAGTAGCATTGGTCATTGAAATTGCCACACCCAGTGACTACATTGTCTTGCATACAGAGAGACACAAAGTCATAAAATATCAGGATCTGTAGGCAGAAATGAGAGCAATGTGGAAGAAAGATAACCAGACAGTTCCAATAGTAGTAGGAGGAACAGGTCTTATAAAAAAGAATTTACAATCGCATTTACCAATACACAAAACTCCATACAAGCTGCAGAAGAAGTCATTACTGGGCACATTGCGGGTGCTGCAAAGAGCACTACTGGCTGACATCAAAGATTGAAACAATACTAATTTCATGAACGTTAATCATACTTTGACTTAGGAATGGGGTCCATTCCCATCATGGTATTAGAAACCCAAACGACTTGGAGAAATTAAAAAAGATTGTTACCATATCATGGACTCTCTACAATGCCAAGACTTTCTTTGTTACTATTATTGTGTGGAACAGCCTTCACATAAAGTCCATCTCTGACAAGTAACTGATTACAGCATGATTTTTTATGCAGAATTAATGCTGCATTACTTTCAGTATTTAGTATTATTTTCTTATTTATTGTGTTTCAAAATACTAATGTGGGTGCTGCAGTAATGATGACATAAATTGTTTTTCAGTTGAGTCTTATTCTTCCCACAATGCACCTTGACATAACATGGCATTATTTAGTTTTCCAATTTCTTCTGGTGTTCTGTTTTTATTGCTTAACATTTGCATTGCCCTGAAGACAGTATCAGTACATTTTTATTGACTTCCTTTAGTTTTTGTTACTTTTAAGTATTCATCCCACTGTCTCTCTGTATATATCTATATCTATATATCTAGCTATCTAAAAAAAAAAAAAAAAAAAAAAATATATAGATATATATATATATATATATATATATATATATATATATGGGTCTACCTGTGATGGTCGACAGGCCATATAATCAACACTCATTTGATCGACAGTTCATTTGGTCGACAAGCAGATTTGCCCCCCTCCCCAATGTTGTGCGACCCTGGAGTTGATATATATAGTTAGGGGTGGGGGCAGACCCCACATTGGTGTGGGGGGGGCCCCCATAACATGCTTGTCGACCAAATGAACTGTCGACCAAATGGCTGTCAATCATATGGCCTGTCGACCATGTGAAGTAGACCCATATATATATATATATATGCATATATATATATATATATATAGATATATAACACACACACACACACACACACACACACACACACACACACACACACACACACACACACACACACATATACACACACACACACACATATATATATATATATATAAATATATATATAAATATATATATATATATATATTATGCTCTTTCATTGCTTCAGCTGTAAATAGTGACTAAACTGGTTATCTTTTTCTGAAACCTTTAAATACTTTAACTGGGGAACATCTCAAATTAATAACCACAAAGAAAAGCACCTCAGTAAACAACCAAAGACCAAGAACACAAAAAGCACACTGTAGATGGTCTCCCCAAGATAATGTCAAATACAAAATGCTCATTTGTTCTTCAAAGTTTAAGAAGCAAAAAAAATGTCTACAAATAAGTGCAGTAAAGTCACAAACACATAAAAATTATAAAAAGTTGAGTGTACACTTTTGAACATCGAATGAGCATTCCGCGTCTAAGCAGTTAACAATATAGTTACAAAGAATTGGAATGTTTTGTGGACATCTGATGATGTTGTGGAGGTCTTGAGACAGGAACCACATTTTGTCAATAAAAGGACCAATAATGTAAAAGAATCTTATTGAGGCTGGTACCTATTATACATACATACAAATGTTTCAAGCATGGGCATTAAAGCCCTTCTAGCTTGCCAATATGCCAAAACACTTTTTCCCATAATAAATGTCCAGGCTGTTCTTAAAAATATCTAAACTAGTACTTGCTTTAATGTAATTAGGTAGTCTGTTCCAAGCATCAGCTACTCTGTCAGAGAACCAATTAGTACACTTCTCATTCCTATAGAATCTTCTACATAGTCTATCTGACGATTCTCTATTACTTTTTGATAACCCCAAACATTCCCAGAGGTAGTTGTTCCTAAATGCCCTATATACCTGAATAAGATCTCCTCTTAAATATCTGTAAGAGACACTGTACAAGTTGATATTTTAGTCTTTCATAATAACTTCGATTTTTACATCCATGGTTGCCCTTGGTATATTTCCACTGTACTCTTTCCAGTTTATTCATGCTTGTTTTCCTATAGGGTTTCCATATTGTTATTCCATACTCAAGTTTGGGTCTATTGTAACTAACAAACAATGACTTCATTATGTTTGATTTCCTAGACTTTATAAATCTTTTTTATACAACCTATAGTTCTATAACTATCATTAGCCAACTGTTTGATATGATTAGAAAAACTCATAGTAGCTGAATCTACCCACATACCCAGGTCCTCAAATGAGTCTACAGTTTCAATCACTGTGTGCTGTATTTAATATTCACCTTTCAGTTTATGTCTCCCAAATCTCATATGCTTATTTTTTGATGTATTTATCAACATATAATTTTCCTGTGCCCAAATGGTCAATTTAGTCAAATTATTTTGCAGACATGCCTTATCTGTAACACTTGTAATCAGTATTATGGTCAAGTTGGCGAACCAAGTAAGGGCAGAAGGAAATGTAGGGCTTGTAACAATTGTGGATTCATTTATGAGAGTGATTGGTGGTTGGTATTAGAAAATAATCTAGGATCATGTGTTTTTCCATGTAAAGGTAATTTTAACACCAAAGGTTTGATATATCTCTCCAAATGCTCAGATTGCACTGCCTTTTATGTGGGTAAAACTGAGGGAATTCTCAGAAAGTGTATATATACATACATACATATATATATATATATATATATATATATATATATATATATATATATATATATATAAACAAAATTACTGTATACTGAGAGCAAATTCAAACCATGATCTGTGCAGACATTCTACTGAATGTAATAAATGTAGGCAGTTTTCATTTTTAATTTTAGAAAAAGTGGATCTCAACTCACTGGGTGGACCATGGGAAACCACCATTGAATATAAGGAGGTACTGTGGCAGCTTAAATTGAATCCCACTAATAGGCCAGTCATTAATGACCACATCTCGACCATGCCTGTCGTCAAGTTGAGGGCAGCTGAGTTATAACAACAATAATATTTATTTATTTATTTTACATTTGTTTATCGGGAAAGTCCGACTGGACACATATCCATTTTCAGCGAAGGGCCGGGGAGAAAAGCTCCACAAGGAACATACAAAATACAAATAAGCAACATTTTTAGGTTTGATTTCATATGAATAAACAATGTGTTACAAACACAAGGATACAGAGTTTCTACTAGCAAGAAATATATACAATTTCTCATTTTTTCATGAAGTGAGTTATAATAATTTATTCATATGTGCATGTATTGTATGTACCTTACTGCATTTGCCTGTGTGTTGGTGAAACGGACCCTGAGTTAGGGTTTATAAGCACTAATTAATATTGTTAATTTTTCCTTCCCTTAGACTATTGCTGAAGCTCATTTATGGGCCTTTTTATTCATTTTTAATTCATTCTGGTCCCATTATCGATGGTGATGAGTTCAGAAGGAGAACTGGTCATGGTTTTTAATGACATTATAAACTTTGTCATTGTTGCTTAAATGGTGGCTTTAAATAAATATTTTTAATATTTTTACATTTTTATATACATTTTTTTCATATATTTTTGCAATAACTCTGTGAATATTTTTGACAAGCCTCAATCCCTAATGTTTTAGTTATAATGTTTTCAAATCTCAATGCCTTTGGACTAAAAATCAAAGTGTGATTGTTACTTGTATTGGGTTAATGTTTAGATAAACAGACTGGGTTAGACTTCATTATCTGGGGAAACTGAATGGTTCACTGTTAATTATTAGTTGTACTGTTTTTGTATTTTTAGCTTTGGTCTTTATAAGCATTTTGTGTTCTGATGTAAGTCCTGCTTGTTCGATGGATGAAAGTGTATGCTCAACCTTTTATAATTTTTAAGTGTGTTTGCCTTTTGTGTAGTTATTTGTGAATGTTTTTTGCTTATTAAACTCAGGAGAACAAAGGAGCATTTGCAGTTGTCATTACTCCTGGGGAGGCCATCCTCAGTGTAGTTTTTCTGTTTGTGAACGTGTCAAATCATAAAAGTTAGTTTCTGTGACCAAATCTAACTTTGCCAACAGTGGAGTTTCCCCTTATTCTCCAATGCTGTGTGACCCTGGGGTAGGTATATATAAATCTGAGGAGTGTGGGTGGTTCAGCGGGCCTTGGCTCCTGCAAGGAAAATGTGGTCCTAAGTTCACTGAAGGTAGTTTAGACAAGAAGGTTTTAGACTTTTTACTAATAAAAAAAGTTAAAAAAAAAATTTTGTAAAAACCATTTAAAAAAAAAAAATTTGGAAAAAAAAGTAAAAAACATTTAAAAAAAAAAAAGCTTTAAAAGAAAAGCTTTATAACAGTGCAAAATGTAGTAGGTTAGCTGTATAGCACAATTATAAGCATTAAGAAGTGCAATTCAATGAAATAAATGTAAGAAATAACTTATTCTGCTCTTGGAGTCTTAGGGAATTTCTGCATTGTCCCATTGATGAATCACCACTTGACAGCCTGGTAAAAATAAGCACAGCCCCCTGCAGACACAGGGTTTAAATACCAGAAAAGATGGAAGCATCTAGAAGCTCGAATTGTTATCAGTCCTGTTGCCCTGCTCTTTCAACCAATCATTCATGCTAGAGAAGATCAGGCAACCCTGTTACTCTCAATAACAGAGAAGACAAGACACTATCAGCAGAAGATGCCTGCCAGAAACACAGGAAACTCAACAAACAAAGCAACCAGGCCTGGATAACAGAAAGCTTCTATCCAGACTATGGTACCTGACTAGAACACAGAAACCTCACAATAAATTCACAGAAAAGCACAGATATAGCACTCATAAACTGAAAATACAACTCTCAGTATGAAAAAGCAGTTTACAGTTTAGTAATTCAGTAAAAATGCAGTTACATTAATGAACACCATTACAGCTACTAGCTACACTATTTTAGGCAGAAAACACTACAGAAATGTTTATCACAGCAGAAAAACAGCAGTGAGTGACTAAATTAAAGTTTTAAACAGGTAAAGGAGCAAGGTGACTCTAGAGAATGCTTTTAACTGCAAACAAATCAGTTATATGATACACTCCTTGGCAGGAAGAACAAACAAAGAGATGTTTAACAAATGGAGAAAATCTCCAGTTAATACCTTACACACAGTGAAACTAGCCAGAAAAGATTTACAAACAGGGTGACAGTAAAAACCTTAGTTATCAGGCCCTGTAAGGCAGACACTTTTAGTACAACTGTGCAGATTAGTTTTCAGCAATAAAATACAGTAAAAAGTATGCAGCAGACAATAAAAAGTGCTATAAATATCTAGAATAAGCAATAACTAGTAAAAATAAGCAAAAAGAAAAAACAGGATACGTATTGTTATATATCACAGGTAGGTTTTAGCCCTTGTATTTTGCAAACAGATAACAGAGTTGGGCCGAACAAGGATATGTTAGGATATTTACATGAGAAATATCCATATAAACAAAGAAAAGTACAACAAGCATGTCTGTATCAGTCACCAGAAGATAAGGTTTGGCCTATTATAGGAAAACCCACCATAGCTTCTTGGATGCTGGCTGTATTGTAATCATCTCTCACCTTGTAGGTGTATAAGTTGAATAGAATCATTGTGATAGGCCAGGTAGTTTGCAGGTAATGGGGATAAAATAGCAACTCTAAAGTATCTTTGGTTGTCAAACTAATGCTGCTAGAGGAAGAACTTGTAAGATAGAATGGTACTTGAACCTTGAACTCCATTAATCTCATTTCTCACGTGTAGGACATTGTGATCTTCATCGCTTTCATTAAATTCCTACAGTTACTATATATATATATATATATATATATATATATATATATATATATATACACATACTATAAAGGGTCTGAATGGAGAGATGAAAAGTCAGCAAGCAAAGGAGAGTAGTAGTGCTGAAACTGAATTCATCGTCAAGTCTTGGTGAGTATCTTCACGAGGTGGACCCTGTTTTCACAAAATCTCATGAAGGCGACACTGATATATAGACTGTATTTATATAACATATATCATTTACAGAAGTAGGTCAAAAACTAAAAGAGATAGCTGGGTGCACAAGACAAGATAAAAAAGTGCCCAGTCCTGGTAGGCGAACTGGTGCCAGGACTGGAAAAGATGACAGTGTAAAATCCTCAAAATATGGAAACATTCCTACAATGCGGCCAGGCCAGGCCCAGGGGGAGGATGCCCCCCCTGTTGTAGAAGGAAGTAGCAGTCCAAAAAAAAAAAAATCACAAAAACTGATAGGCCAATGAAGAGCCATAAAGACGATAAAGTGGACTATTGCAGATATGAAAGAAATTATGTATTGTTACTATTATGCAAAAAGCCCAAAATTTCCAGACACAAGATATACAAAATTATTAAGAGAGAAATTAGAGGAAAGAAAAATACTACAGCAAGAAAAACTGTTAGACGCTTCAAATGAAAATTTGTGTTCATTAATACAAAAGATTTGTGAGAAACAGTATATAGATCAAGAAATCTTGATCTGCTTGGAAAAAGAAGCATCTGAGGAAGTGCGAAAATATAAACAACAAAACCAAGAGATATTTGAAAAGTATAAAAAAGAAATATGGATATGGGAAAGAGAGAGAGATTTGATATGGTGCAATATTTATGCAAAGGAGAAAGCCAAATTAGTCAATGTAAAGAAGGCAGCCCCAAAGATATTTGAAGAGAAATACAGGCAAAGGCATCTGGATATTGAAAATTTCGCAATAAAAAAATAATATCACAAAGATGGAATGTAGAAAAGAAGATCAATAAAGCAGAAGTTAAAAAAATAGAAGTTGAAATTGTGGAGTGCCTGCGAAGTGAAGGATTTGATGTAGAAGGTCTAACACAGGTTACATCACAACAAGATGGAGTGAGTTTCCAAAGCAGGAGAAACAGGAAGATCAGGAAACATCTGAAGAAGAAATATGGACATGGGAAAGAAAAAGATATTTAATTGGTGTAATATTTATGCAAGGGAGAAAGCAAAACTAACCAATACAAAAAGAGCAGCACCAAAGATATTTTAAAAGAAATACAGACAAAGGAATCTGGACATGGAAAACTTTACAATACAAAAAAATAAGAAAAAGAGGAAAAGTAGAAAAGGAGATTAGTAATGGAGAAGCCAAGGTTATGGAGTACCTGCAAAATGAAGGATTTAGTGCAGAAAATCTAATTCAGAAAGCACCACAACAGGATAGAGTAATGGATATCCAAATTAAGGGGAAACCAGTGGAACAGGAAACAATTGGTCAGGTGCCATATGAAGATAATTTGGAGCCTTCCACAGGAAACCAGTATGGATGTTCACTTGAAGCTAGACAGCAAGGGAAGGAGCAGGAAACTGTGATGCAGTCAGTGTTGAGGAGTGATAGGCCAGTGAGTTCCCATATGCAATGGACGGCACAGGATGAAATTAAAGAGACTGTATCACAGGAAGATGCTCTAGAATCTTCCATAGAATGCCTGCAGGAATTGGAAAACAAGGGATGTGCCCTCAGTTTGGAAAAAAATGAGCTAAGAGAAGAATTATTTGATTTAATTGACATGGACAGATATATCAAGATCAATGAAAGAAATGAACTGCAGAAGGTTAACAAACCCAAAAAGTCAGAAGTCTGATAAAACAAGTGAACACAGTAATTAGGATTGTTCATAGAGATCCATGCAATATAACAGAAGCAAACAGAATATATTACTGTGCAGCTAAATTAATAACTGATAAAGTTCTACCACAAGAACACAGGGTAGTGAGGGAAAGGAAGGGGAGAAATCAAATACCATCATGGAAGTATCAAACAGAGAAAACTATAAAGCAATTAAGACAAGAAGTGTCACTGTTAGAAGACTATAGAAGAGGGACAGATCAACAAAAATACTCAAGAAAGATAGATGTGATTAAACAATGTGCAGTATTAGAACAGATCAGGATCTATCATGCACAAAGACAAATAACAAACTAAAAATTTCAGCACAGGAAGAAAAACATAGAAGATACAAAGATAAATATAAAGGAAAAGTGTAAAATAAGCAGGGTATTGACCTGAAGGATACAAGTAAGGAGTTCCATGCCTTAGCAACACATTATGAGTATAGACCCTGCCCAGCAAATGACATGGGTTTGTGTTCAGAGAGTTTTTGGTCAATGGATGGAATGGGAACATAGTTGTGTAGAACTGTATGTTGTGCTGAACAAACAGATGGATGCTGGATGATTTTACATGTGATAAAATGATGTGTATGTGTTAGTCGATGTGGTAGTTCTAACCAATGTAGGGTTTTTAGTACTAGCTTAATGAAGTATAAAGTAGGAGACCTGAGCATATTAGGCCAAGCAATCAGAAATAGGAGCACTGCCAGCTCCTTCATAGTTCCCGTTAAAATTCAGGGCAATGTAATTTTGCATAGCAGTTTCTAAGTCTGAAATGTCTTGTGTGAGTTAAATCAAGTTTGAGAAACAGTCAGTCAAAATATGAGGAAGGTAAAGTACAATCTGGGTTTGCAAGAGTTGTACCAGTTTTAGCCTTCTATCATTAATATGTACTATTTTATGTTGTCTAGAAGCTAATCAGATAACTACATGTTAGTGTCAAAAATTCGGGTCAAAAATGCTATTTTTGAGATATGGGGTTGGACTGGCTAGATATCTCCAGAGAATTAATAAAATACGTGTTGAAAAGGATGCACAAATGTGTGAGGGGTTTATTCTAATAGCTTTATATATGGCTTGTCTGCCAAGAGATAAACAGTAGTTTACTTCTCCACAACAACTGGTAGGGTTTCATCTTCAGCATTGTTAGAGTGTTAGAGAACATACAATTGCAAGGACACTGACAAGGCAGAGAATGTTCAGAGGAGATACTGAGTGTCTAGATAAGTTTAATATGCATATTTATAAAGAAAGAATAGGAGGTTTATTTATCAAAGACGTAGCGTCCTGGCTTTTTCTCTCAGGTTTGGTCTGGGTCTGGGTATGCCTCTGATGATTAGCAGTGGCTATTGCTAAAGTAAGGAAATGGCTGCATGCTCACAAGCTGTCAAGGGCTACAGTTATGCACTATCTAGTGCTCTAAAATTCAACTCATTTGGTACTCGATTCTATTATACAGTAACTAATTGATTAAAAAAAGAAACCATAGAATCAAAGCAAAAAACTAAATTTTTTACATAAAAACATAAATGTAGTGGTGCTATATGTTTGAGACCCATTTCTGTTATGCAGTAAATAATCAATTAAGGTAACAGATGGAAAAGTGGAATAAATGCAAGAAATGCTGTTTTTAGTGCACCAAAATTCAACCCATTTGGTATCTGATTCTACTATGCAGTAACTAATCAATTAATCAGTCAAATTTCTTTGTGCAAAATAATGGCCCTCATATTCAGTTTCAAATAAAAAATGCAGCCTATCAGCTTACATTTACTGACATGTTTTCTTTGTCTTCCTGCTGCTCAGCCTGGTATTCCTTGATATGCAGTAGAATGTTGGTGGAGACATCATCCTTGTTTCTGCCATAACTGATGTTCCATAAATAATCTCAAAGGCATCCGAGGTGCTAACGCTGTTGTGCAGGGTGGGATGTTAAATATGTGACCATTATTTATTTTTTTTATTTTACTTTGACTGTGTTTACTGAGTCCATTTTACTGTTATGTTAACTTTTTTAAATGAATTTGAATAAGATTTACATTTCGGAATGGCATCTGTTGTTCTGCTCCCTTTTTTAAAATGAACTTGATTAAGTTTAGATCTACCAACAGATCTATAGTTAATGTCAATGTCTGTACATGTTATTAACTTACTGCACATTATTAATTTAACATAGAAACATCACAAAGGGATCTATAAGTAATATCAGAGGCATCTGTTCTTCTGTTTTTAAACTGTCTGCACACATTATTAACTTAAGCAGAAATTGTCTGTACATGTTATCAATTTAATGCAGAAACATTGGCAAAATTAACGAATGTGCCTGACTGATAGTAAGCCAGTTTATTTATGGTGCGTCTTTGAGATAAAACAGAATATGGCACTAAAAGTACCTCAAGGAGAGCCACAGAGTTCAAGCATACTGTATGTCAGAAAGAGAGATGGATGAAAAAAAACACAACACAGCTTGACGATACAAGGTAGGTGGCTAAGGGTAGTTACAAGAAAATATTTTTGTCACAGAGAGTGTAGAGTGGTTAATTAGATCAAGAAAATATTTTTCTCACAGAGAAAGTGGAGTGGTTAATTGGATTAACCTAACAGACAAGGTAGCATATTTAAAATAATGCTGGAATAGCTTTCTAGAGAGAAGACAATATAGACAGTTACAGTGCTAGAATTTAATAATGCATGGATGGATAAAATGAAATTCTTTGAGTGATGTAAAATTTAAAACAAATAACCTCTTGATAAGCTATCGATTAAGTAGGATATGTGTCTTAACAAGTAGGTAGAATCACAGTAGTCTAGGTGATCAGCTGATTCTTATTTGCCATCAGAATCTTTCTTTTATTGCTTTTATGTTTCTGTGATCACATTTTGAGTCAGATTGACCCCAAGAACTATTTTAAACTGCATTCTACTCTTTAGTAGTATATTTTGCACCTAATTACTAATCATAATGTAAGATAAAAGCTTCTGTGTCAACACTGTACTCTTGTGTGTATACAAGTGTGCTTTGTGCACTTGCATACAGTTTTCTGTGCCTTTAATTGGGCCTTAGTGTTTAAAGTCCTGACCATTAAAAAGATAATTGCAGCAGTATGAATGGAGTTTGAAGCTGTTCTCAACGGCCTCCAGCTTCATTCCACTCTGTTTTCCATTTTCTGATTTTGCTTCTTCTCAGTATTAACAGCACAAGACATATCACCGATGTACCAGCCCCCATTACAATGCATCTCATCTTTGTTGCTCATTAGAAAGTAGAAACCATCACTCACAGTTACAAAATGCAAAAAACAAGGGCAGAGGGCAGAGCTAAGTACCAGTTACCATTACTACAATATTAGCTGGAGTATTAACTCTTATTGTCCTGTAATAGTTGTGTATATGTATTGAATCCTCCATTATACATTTATCTGTCTATATATATATATATATATATATATATATATATTTTTTTTTTTTATATAAAATTGCATTATAAATTATACACACTAAACTCCAAGATCATGTAACAACTGGGAAAAGGAGCAATTCTCTTATCCCACTGTCACACAATCTCAGGAGAGGACATCATGTACGGTCCCTTTACACTGAAAGTACATGGTATGAAGGTTTCCATACCCATTCACTTACATTGCTGCACAACTCTGATATTCTATGTCAGTCATTTTTGAATACGTGTGTCCCTATATATTTGAAACACACACGTGAGTACAGACTAGCACACACACACACAAACACACACACAGACACACACACACACACACACACACACACACACACACACACACACACACACACACACACACACACACACACACACACACACACACTCTCTTTCATATATATGTAAGTAGAGTAAGCCCATAAAAAGATTTAAAGTGCTAGATTTTTATAATGCGGTTTCCAATCTAATATGCTTCAGCTATCGTATGTTAGTAGGACATGCTATGATTTATTTTCCTGTATAATACTTATATTTAACCATCCATCTAAAATGCATATGGAGAACAGATGGAGTTACACTGCTTGCTAAACCAGAGTGTGGTGTTTCAAACAGCAGGGATGTGGTGAACAAGGAAATAAAGCCACATTTTAAAGATATTTTAAAGAAAAAAAATTCTACTGTAGCTGTAGTGGATCAGTAGCAGAAAATGCAACCAAAAATGCCCAAAATGAAAAATTGGAAATTTAACAGCTGCAAACCCAGCATTTTAAACAGTTTATTACTAAACAAAACTTAACACCTTATCCTTTTCCTCTCACTGTCTGTGTTATTCCCATTAATCTTTTTTTATCTATGCATTATTTGCTTTATTGTAGTATCATTAAGAATGGTTGGAATAACAGTTAATGCCTTAACCTCATAGAATCAAGGTACAGGGCTTGATTCTGATGTCTGGTTATTGGCTAGGCTCATAACAGTCTGCAGACTGATAGCCCAGTATTTAGTTAGGGGGAAGCTTGGCGTAATGGTTGCATTCTTAACCTCACAGGTACAAGATACAGAGTTTGAATCTGATACGTGGTTATTAACTAGGTTTTTAATAGTCTGCAAACTGCCTAGTATTTACCTGTGAACCTATAATATACTTTCTTCTCTAAATGCACACAGGTTTTTAATATTTGGTGGTAATGTTTCATCTTCTACTGTTACTTACATTTGTTATGTTATTTTATTTATTTAGGTATGTATGTGTACATATGTTTTGGGAGCTATATTTTTTGCAGAGGTGACCTGATAATGCAAAGTTAATTTACTAGATTAAGGTCAGAAATGTAAGTGCAACATAAAATGATTCAATCATGGATCTTTACCATTTGAACCAAATAAAATGGACATTATACAAGCTAATGGGACTCAAACCCTGATCTCTCACTTTCCAGTGGTACATATTGACCATTATATTATACTACTCTGTTTAACAGATAGCATGGATTCTCTTTTGTGTATCAGTTTGTAATGTTATTCTAATTCTTGATAAGCTGCATCTTGTGTGCACATAAGTATCAAATTATTAATTATTTAAATAAAGCATAATAAAATAAAAAATTACTAATCTAATTATCTAATTAGCTATACAAAACAGAAAGGTGGGCTCAGTAGTTATACTTTATTCTGTAGAGAAAGCCACAGACCATAGGACATGCATATATTCAAAGGACCCTTGCTGACTGTTTTTGTGGAATTTACAAGTTTTCCTCATATCTTTGGGTTTTCTCTAAGTTCTCTTTCTTCCCACCTTCCAACAGAATGCTGATTGTCAGGGATATTTTAAACTTCTGTTTTTAATGCACTATTACCCCAATGTCATGGATTATGGCTGAAAATGATCTGAAGTAGAACAGTTCAGGTAACTTGTTAACACACAAGCAAAGACCAGTGGTAATTAAAAATGAAATACTGCTAACATGCTACCAGCAGAACTGATGTTGTTACCCCCATCATAGAGAGGTATTATTTAGCACACCATTGACAGTACACCTCTGTTTTTGTCCTTTACCACCTTACAATAAAGATGTCATTTTCAGTCTTTGTTGTCCTCAGATTCAAAGACTGAGCTTTATTTCACTGTAATTTACACACCAATTTATCTGCTTACCTGATATGCTGGTCTCAGACTGATGCTGAATTAATATTTTCCTGTAAATGTCATTCTTAGATGAGAAACTATTATAAATGGAAATCCATCTGAAGCAAATAACTTTAGTCTAAATGTTTTTGTTTCATTTCTCTGCAAAACTGGAATGTTCAACAAATAATATAGATATGCATTCTTTTTTTTTTCAATCTCCATTACAAATAGGGTCTAGTTAACATTTCAATTTATGAATTAATAAGTCTTTTCCATTACTGGCAGTAAAACTGTGAAGGAGTTTCATATGTAAAGGCTGTTTAAAACAGAAATACATTTTCACTGGTGACCTATAATACCTCCCATTTGAGACTATGCTTTTGCAAGTCATGACTCCAGGCAAAAAGGTGATTGGATTTAGCGTTGCATTTATACATTTAGAAAAGAAGCTGAATTACATTTAAAATCACCACATATTTGCATACTTCCCAACTGTTTTCAAATAGTTGGTATAATATATATGTAGATGGACATTCTTCCAAACTCTCTGACAAGTGATTATATATAAATGGTAGAAACGTTGTCTTCAGCATTAGCATTCTGTGACAAAAATAGGGCTTTTATTTTTTGTTTTGTTTCTAATGTATTAGGTATGAAAGTGTATACTAAAAGGCAAATTACTAGAAATACAATTCAACATTTGACAAAGAACCACCCAAACGCAAAAGTGCTAGGGCAGAAACCAGTAGCTTTTGACTAGCTTATTAGTTTTATTTACATATAAGTGCATGTGTTAAACACCCCCCATACATATTTCTTTCACCAGCTTTAAGGTTTATATAATCTACAACTGTGTGTGTTTAAGGTCTGGCCTTGTTTTTCTGGTCAGCTTATAGCACATCTAATGGGATTTTGTGCTTGCTTAGATTTGTTTAGGTCTACATCAGTCAGATTTATTTATCTTTATCTTTTTTTTCTTTTAAGTCTCCTTTTATCCTCTGTTGCCTGCTGATCACAGGTTCTCTGTCAGACTATTATAGCAGAGAAAAATGTCCAAAGAGATAAATAAAACCAAAAACCTCGAACAAGGCACAAACAGGAACCACCAGCAATGTTAAACCACCAAATCTCTTTATTACAAGGCAGTGGCTCACAAACACATGAACGTTACTCCAAATTACATTTTCATCATAGGAAATGACTTCATCAGATAAAAACACTCACAAAGAGAACCTCCTAAATACTTAACTAATTAAAAAGTTAGCCAATCAAAATCTATTCAAAATAATTGCCAAATTAAATGCATAATAGAACCACATAAAAATATATATTCTATTACAATAAAATACATAAAATAGTGTGTTTACCAAAAATAAAATATTCCCATCTCTTGTTGACTGATCAATATTAATATAAAACTCATTTGTAGAATGTCAAAAATCACACTTATAAAATACATTAATTAATAACCCAAATATATTATATATAGTGTATAGTATGTAAATGTAGGGAAATGGCAAAGACAGAGTTATATCTCTCTCTCCTGGAAAAGAAAATTATAACAATTTGGCTGCTCTGATTTTTAGTACCGGAGCTATAGACACAGTGGCATTCATACCAGGCCATTTATTAGCTTCCAGTACCAATTGCCAAAACAATTCCCTATACTCAATGTTAAGTTCCCAATGTCCACCCCTCATGTCCTTAGCTATTACATCTAAGATGAAAAAAGAAAATGACGCATTACTGCAATTAATGCTATGTCTGTAAAAGCATTACTGTTGTTTTGATTCTTAATTTCATACAAATGTTCATAAATTCTTTTTCTTAGCTTTCTTTCTGTTTTTCCCACATAAAATCCCATACACCCTTTGCAGAATACTAAATACACAACTCCACTTGTCTCACATGCAGAATATTCCTTGCTGTCTAAGATTCTATCTCTTGCTAATAAATATACCCTATCACCATTGTATATATATATATATATATATATATATATATATATATATATATATATATATATGGGCATTGAGAGCAATGCCCACGCTTGTAGGTACCCTTCTTACGTCCATAAGGATAAATTGTTCCAACTCTTTTCAATAATGTTTTTGATGTTAGAACCCTTTCTAAAAACACACTTCAAGAAGACATCAAAAATATCCAAGTCGGATATGGCCTCAAATCTACTCCATTCCCTTATAAAACAGAAAGGAAACCACTCTGAAGCCAATAATCCTACGACCTCAATGTAAATAAACGTGTTTAATAAAAGTCACAAGTTCACAAAACTCAAAGCCACAAAATACTCCAAGTAAGGTCAAGCACTTTCGTCATAAGACTTCATCAGAACAATTAAGGCTGCTACATCCTTTTATACTAACAAAGGTCCCTTAATTGAACCAAACAGCCCTTAAAGTAAAAGTGACAAAAAATTATTTAGACAAGCTTAAAAAATAAAAATCATACTGTCCTATGTTTAAAGGTTAAAACTACCTCCCAATAAACAAAACTCCATAATAAAATTACATTTAAAACTACATGAAAAAAGTTTTATATATATATATATATATATATATATATATATATATATATATATATATATATATATATCCTTAGAAAGATATGTAAAAAATGGAGAAAATATGTGGGAACAAACCCAGAAGGGTTTAAAGTTTAGATGCCCGATACCTTAATTCAGACTTAATACTAATGTGGTCATTGATCCCTGGGGCAACAGTAGCGTCCAACCTAAATTGCCATCTCGCTTCAGCTCTCAGCAATTTGTTAGCCCAGTCACCTCCCCTGATGTCCTTACTAACTACGTCCAGGATACTGAACAGAAAGGAATGATCCGGGTTCATGGAAACATGTTTAAAAAGCGCATTGTTTTCATCTTTCCGTGAAATACTATACAAATGCTCATAAATCCTCCTATTCAACTTTCTTTCGGTTTTCCCTACATAAAAATACCTACACACTTGGCAGACAGCAAGATACACCAAACCCGTTGTGGCACAAGAACCTGCCCCAAAATTGACAACAATGTTGTAGGGTCCCAACTGAACCGATGGGGTATCTGTTATAAATCTGCAATACTCACAAGACCCACATTTAATAGTCCCTTTTGTATTGCCTTTTTTAACTGTAGCTTGATTTTCCAAAAGGCTTTTTAAATTTCTATTGACCCTATAAGTAAAAAAGGGTTCATCCCCTATAACAGTCAAAAGTTCCGTGTTCCCTTTAAACATGGTCCAGTTATTTTTAATGGTACTTTTAACTCCGGATGAGGTTTCACCATAAGTTAACACCACTGAGTGTGTATAGTCCCTGCTTTGACTATGGACTTGGTCAAAAATAACCTCTGTAGCACCGAGTAATGGCTTAAATCTAAGACCCCATTCACTAATCACTTGGTCCCTAATGTTGTTAACAAAATCAGGTGGGTATCCCCTTGCCCTAAACATACTGACCAAATACTCCGTTTCGGAATTAACCAGGCCAAAGTTTGAACACATTCTAACAACCCAGACCATTTGTCCTTTTACAATGTTTCTCTTCACGAAAATAGGGTGGCTACTTGTATACTCTAAGTAATCGTTGGAAAAGGTCGGTTTTCTATACACATATAATTGAAAACAATTGGATCCAACATCTTTAGTTATTTTATCATCCAAATAATTAATATGGGATTTCCCACTATTACCAGTAAATTTAAAATATTCACATATCCCGTTAAGGAAATCCAAAAATTGTTCATGTGTTTCACCTCTTTTCCATAAAATAAAAAGGTCGTCCAGGAACCTAAGGTATAACAACCAAAATTCTTTGTAAGGAGAATTAAAGACAAGGGTAGTTTCCCACCTATACATAATGAAGTTAGCAAAAAGAGGGGCACCAGCATTTATTATTTAGATGAAATTAGGAATGATTACAGTTGCAGCTACAACACTGTGAAATACTGCTTTTAGAGCTAATGTGGGATTTTATAAGTCTAAATTACCAACATGAGGGTGATATACTTGGGTTACATGCTAAAATTAACAGGATCACTACATTGCGGTAGTCACTGCCTACATTTTGATCACTACATTGCAGTAGTCGCTGCCTAAATTTGATGGCCAGCTGCCAGTCATAAGGAGGATAAGTCAGCAGGGCACAAGTCCTGGGTATGAGTATTTATTCAGGTGAAACCACAGATATAATACCATTTATCTTGGAAGTTCATTTTCATTACAGATTGGACATTCTTCAGTATTGTAGTTCTTTAGGCTAGACAGGATATTTAATTATTTGCTCAAACCATGGCAGGGAACAAACAGTATGTTCCGAAATGTTTTTTTTTCTGTTTTTTTTTTTTTTACTTACTACTCTCAGATGCCTACTAAGGGCATATGACTTCTTGTCACTACATTGGAATTTTGTATAAGTGGAGTTACATAGTAGTTTGTGAGCTGGAAGTAAATAAACCATGGAAATGTGTCATGCCCCTTTTTAATTTAAATATAAGCATGGCTCATTAAACAAAGCACCTAATTTAAAAATGTATGTCATGGTATATACTTGCATACACCATTGTCTATTAGCCATTTTAGATAGGCTTCTGGAATCAGAAATTTCATAGACCTGTATATCATTCCAAACTGCAGCTGTGTGTGTGTGTGTGCGTGTGTTTGTGTGTGTGTGTGTGTGTGTGTGTGTGTGTGTGTGTGTGTGTGTGTGTGTGTGTGTGTGTGTGTGTGTGTGTGTGTGTGTGTGTGTGTGTGTGTGTGTGTGTGTGTGTGTGTGTGTGTGTGTGTGTGTGTGTGTGTGTGTGAGTGTGTTTCCTTATAAACAGCTATGAATTGTAAGTCAAGTTTCATTGTATGATCTTTTGGTTCCCCAGCTAGAGTTAACAATATCCTGTACCTGGTACTCATGAACATGGGGAAATGCTGCTCCCTCCAATGCATTAACTCCTCCCTGGTAAGATCCAATCACATAGTATTAAAACTAAGCTAGAACCCCCATCAAACTCCAAACTTGATAAGAACTTTGCTAGGGCCAATTACCGCAAACAAAGTGGCAGCTTATTAAACTTCTAAGCCCCTCTGAACCCAAATGACGCTGACACCTACACTGAGTTGTACACAAAAGCACTGTACAACCACATACAGAGCTACATAGAGGAGTGAGTACCTGCCTGAGTCAAACGTATGATTACTGGCAAAAATAAACCACCCCAGTGGACTGCTAGCATAAACAGACTATTCAACACAAGGAAGAAAATCCACTCCAAAGCCGAGAAGGAACAGACAAAACAATGCAAAAAAGATACTCACCAGTCTAAACAAACAAATTAGAGAGCTGGTCAAATCTGCTGAAGCAAACTACAAGACAAAGATAGCCTCATAGGTGAAAAATAACCATAAGGCTTTTTTAAATTATGTTCGTAACCACAGGGGAAACACTCAGCAATGCATCGAGTTAATCATGAATGGCAACACTTACACCCAGCCTGAAACTATAGCAAACCTGCTGGTTGACAAGTTCAAATCAAACTTCTCCCCCCAGTCACCTCCTACCACATCTAAAGAAATACCTGCAACCATCCTTCCACTGGTCATTACTAGGGAACAGATCCTAACTGTGCTCACTATAGCCAAAAACACAGACTTCATGGGTCCTGACAACATTCCATAATGCTTCTTAAATAGCTTAAAGCAGAATCTATCAGGGCCGCTAGAAATCCTCTTTAAACACCGCCTCTGGATAGGCTTTGTCCCAGAGGAATGGAGGACTGCAACAGTCGGCCCTCTGTGCAAAGGGGACCCATCAACTGAGGCTTCGTGACCGTATGTATGAGCATACATATGCCATTAAAAAGCATAAACTTGAAAATGTATTAGCTAAACATATAGTTCAATGTCCCAATCATAGTTTTAAGTTCATAGTGATAGACCAAGTTTCTTACAATCCTCGAGGTGGTCCTGATTCACTTAGACTAGAAGAACTTGAACTTATATGGCAGATTAGGTTGAATGCGTATAACTCCCCCGGTCTGAATGAGGGTGGTTCTATCAGTAGTATTTTGAAAATCAAAAGTTTAATAAGATGACCTGTATTTGGTATTTCACTTTTGCTTTTTTCATTTGAACTGTTTCACTATATATTTATATATATATATATATATATATATATATATATACAATTTTTCAACATATTTTTTATTACTATATATTTTCATTATTTTTAAAGTTTTCTTGATTATATTTTAAGCTTACCATGAATTATTAATAACTAATTGTATGTAGTTATAATATTTGTAGTACAGTTTTGGTTACACTGTGCGTTGTATCTTTACATGTATATTTTTAATATAGTGAGAGTGGAGTTTTTGTTAATGTGCTTACCCCTTTAAAAAGTTCTTTTTAAGTGTTCAGTGCAGCTCATTTAATATGTGTACCTGATGAATTGATTGGTTAACTGTTTCTGTATATGTGACTGTTTATAAGATTTTCAATATGTCTGATGAAGTTTGTTTAATCTGCAAACGAAAAGCGCTTAACGTTAAATTTTACTATTAATTTTCTAGTGCCGTCTGAAGTCTCTTGTCAGTGGTTTGTTTTTCCTCCATAAGTATACTTATGACTAATATTTCATACAATATAAGGAAAACCTTATAAGAAAATATTAGGATGGGATACGGATTATTATGGTCCAACAGGTTATTGTTAAAATCCCCCTGAACCAATGATCTGGTATGAGGAGATACATCCAAACCAACAAGACTAAAGATGTCAGCTTTTAGTCAGCCCAGCACCTGAAAAAGAGACAGTGAAGAAAAAGAAGCATAAAGCAGACAGAGCTGACAAAGCTGATAAAAAATAAATTATTCCCCATGTTTCTAAAGACCTAAGAGTAGAAGAAACTTCAGCTTCTTCTCATTCTCCTTCTGATGTATCAGAAATTCCTGTGAAGGTTTTACCTGCAACATTTTCAACTGAACTTTTCCAAATAGGCAGAGTGTCTTCCTTTTTAGATTCTGAGGTACACATAATATTTGCAACTTCCAGATCATCTTCTCCAAGATCCTTCAGAAGGTCTTCCATGCTTATTATTAAATTTGTCTATGAAAAGATGGTGGTGGCCTTTATTAAATTCCAGTAAAAATGTCTCTTGCCTCTTCTCTTTCTGGTAGCAGGGCAGAGAGAGGCACTTCTTCTTCGACATGTGTTTTGGCAAGAATATCCCTGTGCAGTCCAACTGTCTGGTGCCAGGAGTGACAAGATCTCCATCAATTCAGCAGGCACCAATGCTGACATTGGCAAACAAGGTGACAGCTAGGGTTTCAGTGTGAGAGTAACAGCCATTAGGGCTGACTCCTTTTCTGTTAACTTGTTGCCAGTGTTAATGGATTTGACACTGATGTTGTTGGCATTTGGAACTTTTTTTCTGGCCTGAGGTTCAGAATAGGCTTACTAGGGGTGGCTTCAAGATCATTACTAACATTGGAGGTTTTATTTTTGCAGTGTTTATGGTTCTCAACTTCAGGTGCAGGGCAAATGGATGTCTTAGTCCCATTATTAGAATTTTGACTATCAGAGTTAAGCTTGATGATGCTATTGATGCATTCAATGTCAGTGTTGGGCCTGATGGGTTTCAGGCTTGGACAGCAGGGTCCAGTACCCATGATCTTAAGTGTGGCATCACTGTTGGTCTCAACATTAATAATAGAAACTGTTTTGGACAATTGTTGTCAGTGTCATCTCTTTTAAGTACTGTTTCAGCCTTGACAGGAAATATTTATTTTTATGTCTGTTTAAGGCCCGAGGCGCTTATCAATCAGCAGGAGAGGGGGTGTGGAGGATTTTATCAGGATCAGTCATGATCATCTACATCATTATATGCTCTTTCATTGTCTTCAGGTCTATCCAGCTAAGCACTTAGAGTCACCCTCAAGAGTTCATTACCTTAGATATTAAGGATGATCTTCTCCAGCTATGCTCAACTTTGGTAAGGTCCTGGAGATAATGAGAGATCCATCTTGTTAACAAAAATGGCATGTTTGGTGGTGCAAACCACATGGAAAACCATGGATGTCCTGAGGAGACCAGATGGTATTCTCCTACCTCAAAAAGACTGGAGTAATGGACAAAGACTCCCAAACCAGATTCCATTCTTTCTGTGGTAGCCATTAAGTGGGCTCCTATTCCACAAGGTCCTAGCATCTATCTTCTGGATTAGTAATCCAGAGGCATGGATAGGTTTGGGAAGTGGTTTTATGAGTGCTCCACATTTTTCTTCAGGACAATAAATTTTCTCACGTTCTAAAATTCTAGCAAGAGCTGGCAAACAAAAGGAATTTGTAACTGGATGAGTTGCCTGAAGGACAACTGAAGCTTACATGTCAGTCTCATGTGAGAGGCATGCCATCCATTGTCAGTCTGAGCATATATGCCTCACAGATCCATGAATAGTATAGCAAGGGCAGCAGGCACTGGCATAGCTCTTCACTGTTACACCTGGCTGCCCCTTACAGACTTTGCTGGGGACACAAAATGACTGTTCTTAATGACTCATTTTATTGGCCTACCCTTTTTAGCTCACCAATAAAGAATCACTTAGATAACTTGGACAAAAAAGGGCAAGACTCTCACAACTGCTAGTGTCAAATTCCAAACTTTGCCACTGATGATTTCAGCAGAGCTCACATCAGCCTTGGTTTGAATGTGACTATCACAACCAGCACAAACAAAAGGTTGGTAGGAACCAGTATGGCTATAGTAACTTTCAGAATGGTTACTAGCCATCGGCAGGAACAGTCATCATCATCATTAGCAGAGGTTCCATGGTCCATTATCCCACTCTGGAGGCAGTTGAGGTAATCTGTGCTTATACTTGGATGCTAGACTGGCCATCACAAAAGTCAAGCAAATCAGGGCAGTGAAATCCAGAGGCTATACCATTCCTTTCCACATCTCTCCTGTGCCTCATTCACTGCCCTTGCCAGACATCACTTCAGCAAAAAAGAGTTGCAGGAAAATGATGCAAAACATAATGCAGAAAAGAAAGTTATTAGTCCAGGTTCTTTTTAATTCCCCAAAAGACAAACAGCTACAGGCCCATATTCAGTACAAGTGGCCTAAATGAGTTTATCCCCAGACAATCTTTTCAAATGGGATGTGCTCCATCCTTATAGGATCATAGGTAAATACTAGCCTACCTGACCTTGTGGGCTATTTAAGCCTAGCCAATTTTCCCTTTTCTGCTCAAATTAAACTATCCCTTTTGGTAAGAGATTGGTCTTATCTTCCCTAATAACTCTCAAATAATTTACACTATGGCCCAAACTGGGAAAAAATAAATCTTGAAACTTTCAGAAATGCAGAAATGCCACTGACATACTATTATGGGGTGAGAGGGCTTTGCCCTGCTAAACCCCCAACATATTGATGTACTTTCCACACCCATGCTTTTAATAGTTGCTAACTCTTGAGATTACTATACAATGGAGTAAGAGAATAATATTATGTGGAGCAACCTTAGACATAGTATATTTATTTTTCATAACTGAACTTTCAGTCTCTCTTTTCCAAGGATCACATTTATTATCTGAAGACTTTTAAAAGGAATCAGGTTAACTGAGCACATTACAGAGTTCATGCAACTCTTCTCTAATAAAGTGCCCTTTTCTGCAGTAATGCTATGAGAACATTTGAAGCAATAGAGTGGTCAACAATGGTATAGGTTTTAACAGTTTTTGAGGGCTGGTATATAAGCCACCCTTTTGGCAATTTCCCATCTTGTACTTGAAGACTTGAAGATGTTCTGTTTAGTTCGTGTCTTCTCAGGATGGCATGTTTATTCCTATTTGCAAATTTTTGGCTGCTTTCCACATACTGTAGGAATATGTTTTACTTCCTTTATACCGTATTATTCTTTCTCTGAGAGCATGCTATCATAGAGGAAGAGTATAAATTGTTATTTTTTTAACTGCTAATATTTCTTCAAGTTGCAGTGACCTTGGGATGATAATAATAGAATAAGGGATGTGTGGGTGAGTGTGAAGCGAGGGGGGGGGGGGGGTGGCATGCAAAAACATTTACTTCAATTTTTTTGGCCATATATTTGCATAAAGCTATTCTTTTCTCAAGTACTGTTGGATGAACCCTTATGTACTCTAGGAAATAGTTTTATGTGCTTTTGAATTAAGTAATCTGTTTCATTTGAATCAATATTGAAGACCTTTGCACTGGCTGCTTTTGCTAGTGTGTGAAAATACTGTCTCTTGGTGTTTCTGGTTATTCTCTGGCATTTATTATGAATATTTTCGTAAAGAATGAAGATAGTCTGAATTCTACCAAACTAATGCTTGCTGTTTCCAAGCCCTATCCCTTTTTCATTGTGGAGAGTATTATAGTATTATTTTTGGAGTCATCCATGATTTAATGGTGTTTTTTATGTTTGCATTTTTTGGGAGGTGGGCAAATTTAGGAATAATTCTGTAGTATAGAATTAAATTAATGCACAACATCAAAGAACGATGATACAGTATGAGAAAAGTAAGCACTGTGCTGTTCACGAATATGTGTACCATTATCGAAGGACTTCACACAACAAGTGGTGTTGTACTATGACCTTTTCAGACCTTATTATTTGTCCATATAGAAAAACTTGGCATGCAGTCACTAACTCTGCTATTTTGCTGTAATCGAGAAGGTTATTAAGATTTGAATGTAGCATTCAGTCAAGTACAATGTACATTCTTAAGTATACTTATGACTAATGTTTCATACAATATAAGGAAAACCTTATAAGAAAATATTAGGATGGGATACGGATTATTATGGTCCAACAGGTTAGTGTTAAAATCCCCCTGAACCAATGATCTGGTATGAGGAGATCCATCCAAACCAACATGACTAAAGATGCAAGCTTTTAGTCAGCCCAGCACCTGAAAAAGAGACAGTGAAGAAAAGGAAGCATAAAGCAGACAGAGCTGACAAAGCTGATAAAAAAGAAATTATTCCCCATGTTTCTAAAGACCTAAGTGTAGAAGAAACTTCAGCTTCTTCTCATTCTCCTTCTGATGTATCAGAAATTCCTGTGAAGGTTTTACCTGCAACATTTTCAACTGAACTTTTCCAAATTGGCAGAGTGTCTTCCTTTTTAGATTCTGAGGTACACATAATATTTGCAACTTCCAGATCATCTTCTCCAAGATCCTTCAGAAGGTCTTCCATGCTTATTATTAAATTTGTCTATGAAAAGATGGTGGTGGCCTTTATTAAATTCCAGTAAAAATGTCTCTTGCCTCTTCTCTTTCTGGTAGCAGGGCAGAGAGAGGCACTTCTTCTTCGACATGTGTTTTGGCAAGAATATCCCTGTGCAGTCCAACTGTCTGGTGCCAGGAGTGACAAGATCTCCATCAATTCAGCAGGCACCAATGCTGACACTGGCAAACAAGGTGACAGCTAGGGTTTCAGTGTGAGAGTAACAGCCATTAGGGCTGACTCCTTTTCTGTTAACTTGCTGCCAGTGTTAATGGATTTGACACTGATGTTGTTGGCATTTGGAACTTTTTTTCTGGCCTGAGGTTCAGAATAGGCTTACTAGGGGTGGCTTCAAGATCATTACTAACATTGGAGGTTTTATTTTTGCAGTGTTTATGGTTCTCAACTTCAGGTGCAGGGCAAATGGATGTCTTAGTCCCATTATTAGAATTTTGACTATCAGAGTTAAGCTTGATGATGCTTTTGATGCATTCAATGTCAGTGTTGGGCCTGATGGGTTTCAGGTTTGGACAGCAGGGTCCAGTACCCATGATCTTAAGTGTGGCATCACTGTTGGTCTCAACATTAATAATAGAAACTGTTTTGGACAATTGTTGTCACTGTCATCTCTTTTAAGTACTGTTTCAGCCTTGACAGGAAATATTTATTTTTATGTCTGTTTAAGGCCCGAGGCACTTATCAATCAGCAGGAGAGAGGGTGTGGAGGATTTTATCAGGATCAGTCATGATCATCTACATCATTATATGCTCTTTCATTGTCTTCAGGTCTATCCAGCTAAGCACTTAGAGTCACCCTCAAGAGTTCATTACCTTAGATATTAAGGATGATCTTCTCCAGCTATGCTCAACTTTGGTAAGGTCCTGGAGATAATGAGAGATCCATCTTGTTAACAAAAATGGCATGTTTGGTGGTGCAAACCACATGGAAAACCACGGATGTCCTGAGGAGACCAGACGGTATTCTCCTACCTCCAAAAGACTGGAGTAATGGACAAAGACTCCCAAACCAGATTCCATTCTTGCTGTGGTAGCCATTAAGTGGGCTCTTATTCCACAAGGTCCTAGCATCTATCTTCTGGATTAGTAATCCAGAGGCATGGATAGTTTTGGGAAGTGGTTTTATGAGTGCTCCACATTTTTCTTCAGGACAATAAATTTTCTCACGTTCTAAAATTCTAGCAAGAGCTGGCAAACAAAAGGAATTTGTCACTGGATGAGTTGCCTGAAGGACAACTGAAGCTTACATGTCAGTCTCATGTGAGAGGCATGCCATCCATTGTCAGTCTGAGCATATATGCCTCACAGATCCATGAATAGTATAGCAAGGGCAGCAGGCACTGGCATAGCTCTTCACTGTTACACCTGGCTGCCCCTTACAGACTTTGCTGGGGACACAAAATGACTGTTCTTAATGACTCATTTTATTGGCCTACCCTTTTTAGCTCACCAATAAAGAATCACTTAGATAACTTGGACAAAAAAGGGCAAGACTCTCACAACTGCTAGTGTCAAATTCCAAACTTTGCCACTGATGATTTCAGCAGAGCTCACAGCAGCCTTGGTTTGAATGTGACTATCACCACCAGCACAACCAAAAGGTTGGTAGGAACCAGTATGGCTATAGTAACTTTCAGAATGGTTACTAGCCATCGGCAGGAACAGTCATCATCATCATTAGCAGAGGTTCCATGGTCCATTATCCCACTCTGGAGGCAGTTGAGGTAATCTGTGCTTATACTTGGATGCTAGACTGGCCATCACAAAAGTCAAGCAAATCAGGACAGTGAAATCCAGAGGCTATACCATTCCTTTCCACATCTCTCCTGTGCCTCATTCACTGCCCTTGCCAGACATCACTTCAGCAAAAAAGAGTTGCAGGAAAATGATGCAAAACATAATGCAGAAAAGAAAGTTATTAGTCCAGGTTCTTTTTAATTCCCCAAAAGACAAACAGCTACAGGCCCATATTCAGTACAAGTGGCCTAAATGAGTTTATCCCCAGACAATCTTTTCAAATGGGATGTGCTCCATCCTTATAGGATCATAGGTAAATACTAGCCTACCTGACCTTGTGGGCTATTTAAGCCTAGCCAATTTTCCCTTTTCTGCTCAAATTAAACTATCCCTTTTGGTAAGAGATTGGTCTTATCTTCCCTAATAACTCTCAAATAATTTACACTACTGATTCCTTTAATTCCTCTCATCGCCTTCGAACAAGTAGGTGGCAAAGTGTCAGTGTCTCATTTTTACTACATTCTCTGCATTTTTTATATTAGCTTTTATTGAAGCATGATCTGATATATTTATTGGATGTGTGTCAAAGCTTATACTTAAATGCGCATGTTCCTGTGAAATATAATTTCTATCCAGTTGAGGCCATTTATTGTACCTTGGGGAATAATATGTAAATTCTAAGTTTCTACTACTGAATTCATGTCTTCTATACCAAATATTTTTGGGGATTTCTTCAGAAATCTACTCTTTTTTGTTATATTTTCCCTTTTAGGTCCCCCTGATACATCCTTACTATTGCAAATCAAGTCCCAGTCCTCACCTAAAAGTAATATTCCCTGCTGAAAGTTCATTATTTCTCCCCAAATTTTCTTAAGCTTCATAATAACACCTTTTGATAGAATATATGCACATGCAAGCATAATCCTCCTCCCTTTCCAATAGTCCCTTACTGCCACAAAATCTACTATTGTTGTCTTTTTGCTCTTCTATCACTATCAAAGCTCCTCTAGAAATCAGTGTAAGTATCCCCCTTTTCCTTTGTCCCTGATATTCTGCTGAATATCCATCCTGAAATATTTTCTTTGTCAAATTCACATGCTTTTCCTTTTCAAATGTGTTTCCTGCAGCATTGCTATTTGCACTCTGCATTTCTTAATATCTGGTCTCCCTTTAACCAGACTCCTCTTTAGCAGTCACATTTTCCTCAAGATTTTTTACATGAATCAGAGACAACATATTACTTCATCCAGAAAGTAAAGTAAAGTTAAATAAGAGCAGTGGCAATCAATACAATATATATATATATATATATATATATATATATATATATATATATATATACATACATACATTTATGTATATATTTTTTTAATCTGATTTACAACCTATAAATGTATGCTTTTTTGGATTAACCAGCCATTTGTTTATCCAGCCTAAGGTCTGGTCTCAGTGAGACTGGATAAGAGGGAATCTACTGTGATTCAATATGCTTTCCTTTTTATCTGTACTTGTAAGGCCATTTACATTCTAAGATGCTATGGATGGAGTAGACATTATGATAAAAGACTACTGTCCTCTCTTATTATACATGATAGTTTTTTTAATGAGTATTTTCAACATTTATCTTAAATGCACAAACAAATGTTTGGCAGGCTCATCTTTTATACAGTTGTTTCTTCCCAGCTCTATTTCAACTTATGTCACATTTCTCAAGAGTTTTTGCTTTAATGAAAACCCTCAAAAAAAAAAATGTAATAGATCTACAAAACATCCCCATACCCTATTAACTTAGAACAAGCACTCGAAACTATGCACATTTTTAACAAATAAAGCTTACCCTCCAGAGAGGAACAATTGCCCTAAATCAATAGCTACACCCACAGAAATAACCTAATCTAAACTTAAGGTTATCCTTGCTAAAACACATTACAACCTTCAATCCCACTTACATAGATTGCTGTCTTCTTTTCTTATATCTATTACCCTCCCAAACGTAAAAAACAGCTTGCATGCTGTTAGAAAACATTAACTTTTAGCTCTAAGAAAAAGTGCAGAGGCTACCATTAAATAAAACTAAATTCTACTCTGTTCTATTAAATGGATTAAAGTGTTAAGGCTGCTGAGGAGGCTATTATCTATTATTAACTTCCTGTCAAAAGTGAACTGTATTCACTCCTGGGAGCCCCAAGACACTTACCCCCATATAAAGATTGCCAAGGAGTCCAGGAGACTTCGGTGCTTCCAGCCATTATTAATACTGGCCATTTCCATTTTGTCTCACCTGTATTGCCAGTGCATTGATCAAATTCATGTCTGTAGTTGGCAATGAACCAGAGATGACATTTTTCTTTACACAGATTACTGACGTCTTGTTGCTCCAATGTGGGACGTGCTGATTTCTGCATGGACGTCTTTTCTAACTCTCTTCCAGTCTTCAGGAATCAAAGTGACCACTGCAAATTTCCAGCTGGAGTCCTCTCAAATACTGACATTTATAGGATGCATACTGGACACTGTATCCTGCAGAACAATTCTCTCAATCAGATTGGTTCCCTTTAAAATAATGGTATTTCAATTTTTCTGGATGAGAATGAGACAGCCCCAACATTATGTCTGAGAAAACTGGGCCATGTGGTAGCAACTATATATATAGCTCCTCATGTCAAATTGCATCTGAGAGTTTTACAGGGGACATTAAAAGTCCAGTGGTCACAGGTAACAGATTCCATGATTCATACTCCAAACTTAACTCTGACTGGTCCATTCCTAGTCCCCACTCCTGAAGTGATTATTTTTACTACAGATGGGCACATGATTTAAGATGCATATTCCCAGATAGAGGCCAGTCTGCATGTCAACATTCTGGACATGAAGGCAGTCACTGCATTATTTTCAGAACTTTCTATACAAGGTGGTATTGTCATGCACACCAGTAACATGGCAGTAGTTTGGTACATAAACAATATGGGTGAAAACGTGCTTCTACCCCGCAACACACACTATTGAGAAGTAGTGAGGGGAAACAAATGGGCTATGTTAACAGGATGCTTTCTGACTACCCAGGGACTTTTCTTCTGTAGTGGATAGGCTTAGCCATGGCTTACTGATACTTTTTTTGAGTGGTTTATCAGTCTGTTAATAGCAAGATCTTCCATCTCTGGAGGAAGTCATGTTGTAATCTCCTTGCATTTCCAAACACTGCCAAATGCAGCAACTTATTTTTCTTTTATCTTTTCTATTGGGAACTTACTAGCGAGTGTGCCATCTAGAAATGGCCCTAGGACTTTTCATATTTTTCCACTATTTACTCTTTTTGCAAAATTCGTTCAGAAAGCCAAGCAGAACAAATTGGAAGTCATTTTCAATTAAACATTTTGTCCTCAACAATTGTGGTTTCTCTGCCGGGGCCACATCTTCTGGTGAAGCCTTTATGTCTGAGGCCCTCCAGAACTCTCCTGACTTGCCTTTCTGGCAAACCTCACCCAGACCTTTACTCCTTATCAATGATCCCATGGTTAGTATGGCTCCAGAAATGGTCAGTAAGTCTTCTTACTGGACCAGGGTAGTCCAGATGTTTATAATTCCCAGAGTAATACTAGAAAAATGTAGAAAAAATGGACATGTTTTTCTATATGGGCTATTTCTGAAGGTTCTTTTCCATTTACAGCTCTGGTTCCAGCAGTGATAGACTACCTTCCACAGATCTTTAACACAGGATTAAGGTATTCCTCTATTAAGGTGCACACTGCTAGCATTCATGACGTACATCAAGATTCCAGCTCTTTGTTATTATCTTCTTGGAAGGTCTGTCAAATCTTCCTCTGCAGAACTTTCCTCTCAAGTAACGTGTTCATCAATGAGATTTATATTTGTTTTAGAGAAACTAATAAGTCCTTCTTTTGAACCAGCAGCTAAAGCAGATTTAAAATATGTATCGCAGAAAACATTTTTTTTCTAGTGGCGTTTCTTTCCTTTGAACGTTCTTTATTTTCCCAGAGGATAGAATGTCACTGCCAAATAATCCATCATATATGCACAAGTTAGCCAGCAAATCAAACCCCAATCAAACCCCAATCATTCTGTAAATCTGTCTGTATTGTTTCCTAATTACTGTAACAAAGGCACCATTTATTTTTTTGCATTTGATAGATACCCATTGCCAGCTCAGGTATTATGTAGACATTGACAGATCTCTCAAAATATTTACAGTTGTTTGTCTCATTTTCTAATAAGAAATTTGGTTATAAATATTTCTAGAATGACGATATGTCCCAATTCTAAAACACTTGCTCTCAGTGAAAGTGATCACTTACAGTGAGAGCAGGCTGAGAGCAGCACTTTTGAAATCTGGCTCCTGGTGTAAGCCTGTGTATAGATAGGCCTTACACCAAAGTAAGTCACTTACACTGACAGCAAGTCTTTTGTAGTCAGGGCAGATTTGCACTGCATTGTTATAAGAAACATGATACGCATTTGACTTCTGACCCTAGAAATCACTCATCCAGGGCAGTGGCTACCACTCAGGCATTTTTCAGAAATGCATCCTTAGATGATATTTTTACAACAGGGATGTGGGGTTCACTGAATATCTTCCCAAGACTCTACAAGCTGGATGTGATCTTTAGATCTTGGTCTTCTTTTGAGGTCACATTTATTAGGGATATGTTCCAGTGAAGACCATTCAGGAGGATAAGCTTGAAACATTGTCCTGTTGTTGTCTAGGACGGACCTACTCGTAAGAGATATAAAATGTATGTACTTAACATAACATTACATCTGGATGAGCAGGTCCATCTTCATCAACATACCCACCACCACCAAAACCCCTTCCCTGCCACAGTGCAGACAGAGTTTAGAAAATTCTTAGTGAGAATAAATTTATTTTCTGCTGAGCTGACTAAAGACTCGCAGTTTTTGTCCTGCTGTTGATGAGGACTGACCTTCTTATGCAGATCTGATATTATGTAAAATACCTAACTTTTATTTTAGCTTTGATTTTGTTTGTTTAGCCAGCTGATAGTCTGGAAAAGAAGCTGGTCTAGGTGGCATAGAGATAAACTACATTTAGTAGTTTAATTCATCCGGTGCGAATTATTGCAATGTGTTATTCCCTTCCTAACTGTTGGGTGATTTGCTGCATGTCTAATATGCTTTGGAAAGAGTCTTAAAATAAAAAAAAAAGCAAAATAACAACTACTCATTATTTTTTGTGTGTTCTTTCCTGTTGATACCCTGTGTAGCTTGGGGGTGGGGAAGTAGCTGTTTGTAATGAATGATTTAATTTATTTCAGCATATCTCTCAACTGCCCAGATTTTCACAGAATGTCTAGATTTTTGCCTCTTATTTTTAGTGTGTTCCTCATAAAATTAATAGTTTTCTGGCAAATCACTGATGACTGAAGTCACTATATAATGACATACGCTTGAGTTTCGGACTTCATATTCTTCAGAAAATGCATGCGAAAACAAAACCTATTATTCTGATAATTTCCTAGGTTTACAAGAACAATATTTAAAACTTGTCCTATTTTTGGGCCCCCTGTTATTTTATGCTTTGTCCAGATTTCTACAATGTTGACAGGTATGTGTTTCAGTAATATTAACTTGATATATACAACCCATGCCATCATTTGCTCTGTGATGTTCCTAATATTTATTGTAGTTATATGAATATTGATTCAGTCTTTAGAGGTCCAGACAATATAAAGGGGTCCATGAAAGGACTGAAGTTTGGATGCATATCACATCACCTCATTAATGTAAAGAATAGATAGTTTTAGTCACAATATATGCTATTCCAGGGCTTGAGTCAAAAGATATGAGATAATTTTAGAGGAAATTTGTCATACAAATTCAGGGGCTGTCCTATGATTGGCTGTTTTTTGTTAATATGAGAGGATGATGGGAGAGATGTAAGAAGGCTACAGCGTTTTATTGATTATATTGCTCATAGGATTATGATGGGGTCTCCAATCTATTATGTGTTCGAGACATGGGTGGCAAGAAATTTACCTGAAGAGTAAAGTTTGACTTAAATCTTGACGTCCATGTTGGCAATACAAAATAAAGGGTTATGATAGGTGTCCTGATCTTAATTCTTTGTAGTGCTTGGAGCTTTATGTGGTCCATGTACAACCAGATGACAGGAACAATTATAGAAGCAGAAAGTGTTTTATTAGCTTTCAAAGCCTTTGAAAGCCAGTAAAACACTTAGCTCTGCCAAACAGACAGCAAGCAGAAATTAAGTGCCCCTCTTTTGAGTTCATGGCTTTAAAAGACTGTTACACATGTCATTCTCCCACACTTTCTTCTCTTTATAAGTGTGGCAGAGTGAAGTTCTAGCAGCTTTTAGAAGCTGTTTTACCTTCTGCCGATGTTTGCCAGATGACACTCTAGTCTCTTAATCTCTAATGCGAGACACACTCTTAAGGCTTATTAAGAAGATTACTTCTGAGAGGTGCTTAACATGCTTATCCTTTTCCCATTTTTCCCATAATTGTGGTGCTCCTTGCGCTGTATTACTTTTAAATGTGCAGCAAAGATAAAAAACAGAATATGCAGCTGAATGGACAGTAAGGTAAAAAGTAGTACGATATGAGTAAAAACCAGTAGTCCGACCGTCGCACAAATAAACTTTTAAATGTGAGCAGATGGTGCTTCCATAGTCACACTGAACAGTTAGGACTGCTATGTATATCATTGCCTTCCTTACATTTGTCATTGGCTACTGAGTGAATGAGTTAAGATCATTGCAAGGACTAAGTAACTGGCTGGTAGGGGTGATTGTTGGCTGCAGGAGTTGCTGAACACACACACACACACACACACACACACACACACACACACACACACACACACACACACACACACACACACACACACACACACACACACACACACACACACACACACACACAAACAAATTCAGTAAGTAGTTTTCACAAAAGACCAGAATTCACCATTCTGTTTGTAGCTTCATCAAAACCTAAAGGGGTGACAGTCAAATCTCAGAGAAAACAAGGATATGAATATCATCAGACTGGGAGAACTTTAGCTTAGGTAAAAAAAATGTCTTCTATAACAGGTTAGATGAAGAAGTGTTTTACACGTCTGTTTGATACAGCCTGGAGAGGTGGAGGTGAAACCTCCATGAAAACAAGACTGGTGTAAAATGAGGGAATAAACTTGCATAACATAGAGAATGTCAATTGGCTTGTGCCAGCTTGATGGCAATTATTTACAGTGGTGAAACACTGAAGCAGGATTTAAGGTGGTGACCACTGCTTGTCCATGAGGCATAGACAATTCTGGTAACTATCTTACTTTCCATTTTCAGTATACCTTCAATACAGCCTTTTCTTTTCTCTAGAAATCAGCAAACACTTCTTCACGAATGAACTGTGGAAAGCCTGGAAATGGTTAAATGAATGCACTCATACTTTATATCCCAGTTTTATTACCCATCATGCTGTAATGTTAAGTCGGTGTGGCTTTTGGCACCAGTAGCTCTCCATGACTCTCAGAGATTCATTCCTCATTATGTATTTTCCGTGGCCTGCCAGACATTACATCAAATCAGGTTCTTACAACTCACAGCTCCTAACAGACAGTGTGTGCTAAAAATGTAACACTATTATTTACAAAATGAAAGAATCAGAGAATAGTGGGCTGAGACATGTGTTAACTGTAATGAAATGCTTCTTCCAATTTATTTCATTTTCTTAAAACAGCCTGTACAAAAAGATGTCCAATATTAAAGGATCATTATTGACTGTTGTCAAGAATAAGATAAAAATTCAAGTGTAAAAAATCACAGTCCCCTAGAGGGACACATCGTATTTGGAAAATAATTGCCTCCTGTGTATTAGCGTTATCATCTTGTCAAACTAAAAATACAATGCAATAATCCATTTGCTCCACTGAAGTTTATTTGATTTATTTTCAGCGTATAGTCTTGATAAGATACATCTCTTGTTTTCAGAGCTCTAGCACAGCCAGTAATAAGGAGAAAAAGTGATCCACACCAACGTGGGTTGTGCTTTAGAAAGCAAATATCTCTTTCAGTCATTACGTCAGAAGGGTGCACTAAGAAAACAGGCTCATAGAGTAAAAGAGCGTTTATTTCTTATCTGCAATACAGAGAAAAACAGTTTTAGAGCTGCATTGCAAAACAATGTAACAAGACATACACTTTAAAAGAATGCCACTTGTGTAAATATTTTTGACATTGCATAGCAACTGCTTGGTGGCCATTACTGGTTGTTCTGGAGTATTCCTGTGGCCATGTTGTGTATTTATGCCTGTGGGTAGTTGATTTTGTTTCATTTTAAAACAGGCAAGCAGATCAGATGTTTCCATTTTGAAATGTCAAGACATGCCGACAAAAAAAAAAGATCAAAAATCCAGGAGAAGAGTAAATAGCGGACATCACTCTTCTCCTTTAAATTTGTTTTTCTAGAGGCAAGCCTTCCACGCTCCCCAAACTTATATATACCAACTCTGAGATCACCATACATCAGAGAAGAGAAATGGCAATCTGAATTTTGGCAAGTCAATCTCCATATTAGAAGATTCACTCATGTGGGTCCCGATATTTCAAATGGTTACTGATCAAAATCAAGGCTGGCCTGTGCTGGACTCATCAAGCACAGATGGTTATCCAGTGGCTGCAGTGGGACTCTCTTAAGATACATTTGGCATGATGTGGGTTGTACTTTTTGAAAGTAATATAAGCTGTTTATTGGCTTGCTTTCTGTAGCCACTGGGTCAAGCATTGTACTTTCTTGGTTTATGAATGTTGGTGTTCAGTGTACAAAATTTTTTTAAATGTTTTCTTTGTAGTCAGAGAACAGAGATGTAGTCAAAATGGCACATATTTTGAGACTGCTTCACCTAAATTCTCCTTGGTTTCCAGGGAATTGAGTTTTGGGTGATAAAGTTTCCACTCTCTGGGATTGCAGGACACCTGGTTAAAGGTGCAGGTTTTGACTTTCTTCAAAGACATAGCATCTGTGTTATTTGGGACAAGCTGCTTCTTTTCTCACCATGCCATGCTGTGTGTTTTACAGCACTTAAAACTGTTGTTCTTGGATCAAATAAAAAAGAGACACATTAAGCCTTTATCAATGAGGCAGTGTTCATTTGTAGAACCCTGATATCTGATGCCGTCCTTTTTATTTTTCCTAAACCCATGGGGTTCGGATTCGATCCTCGGATCTGACTTGGCCACATATTCCAGACTTCAGATCCAACTCTTGAACTCCCTCCTCTACCCATAATGCCTTAGTTCATCCCCATTACCTCAGACCTCATTTAATGCCATCGTGCACAGATGTAGGCTCCTCTCTTGAGCTATTATTAATGATTAATCATAAGTTTATCTTTAACAAGTTGGTTTCTTCTATAATACTCCATTCTCTTCTTCCACCCTCTCAGTTTATCTCTGGCATTAGGGCTACTATTGATTTTTATAGTACCTCCCTTCTCTTATCATAGCTGGTAGTCTACTTATCTTTTTTAATTAAGGCAATTCTTTCATATTACCATTGTTGGTATTCTTTTTCTTTTTTTATGTAAAAATAATAATAATAATATATTTATAATTTCCTTTCACTGTTTGTTTGTCTTTCGGCTTTTCCCGGTAAGGGGTCGCCACAGCGGAACTCCGGTCTGCTAATGATTGGCAGTAGATTTTTTTTTTTTTTATGAAACGCCAAGGTGCCAGCTCGACGCCTAACCTTCAACGAAGGCATGCCCATTTATGCAGGCATGTCTTTCGAATACTACCCAACCACGGGGAGGACATGCAGACTCCGCACAGAAGGCACTCCCAAGCCAAGCCGAGAATTGAATGGGAGAACCTCTTGCTGTGAGGTAACAATGCTACTGCTGTACCACTGTGGCATCTAATGTCCTTTCACTGTATTGTTTTAAAAAAAAAATTCTTACACACTACTAGTGTGATGCTTTTTGGTCATGTTTACTTTGACCTTGTAAACATGTCAGATAAACTGCTGGGATTCAAAAAATGCACTTCCTGTGGGCATAAGATTCAGAATTTGGATGCCCACAAGGAGTTCATTTATTTCCTCGGAGCCAGTCATCTGGATACAAACTGTTCAGTATGTTCCACCTTTAATTCCAGGTCCTTAGTTGATCATCATAATAAATTAATATTAAATGTTCTTTTCCCTGCATCTGCTATATCTTAGGGGCTCAACCCCCCCCTTATAAAATGTCTAAATCAGTTTTGTTAGATTCAAGAAAACTCTCTCCACCAAAGTCCCTCAGGTCTTTATCGGAGTCACCTTACAAAAGACGTAGGATCTTGGCTCTGACTGTGTCAGATCCTAAGACCCGGATTTCGGATCTGAAATTTCTGATCCAAAATCTATGGCTTTGACAGTCATATCTGTCAGTCCTACAAGGCCATCTTCGAATCCTAGGTCCTCGGATCTGAAACATGGCACATCAAAGAGTGGTTGTACACCAGAGTACACAATTAAGCTTGTGTCTCCTACTCTGTGATTCCCTTTACAAACACCAAAGAGACACTCCAGACCTCCATCCACTACATACTTGAGGTCCTCCGGAAGTTTATCAGAAGTGGATGTGGATAGGATGATGTGAAAATGTCTCAGAGCTCAGAGCCAGATGGGGTCATATTGGCTCCACCCTCTATTGAATCCTTGAGCCTTCCTACCTCATCACAAACTGTTCCTTCTCCTTCTCTGATCTGACCAACTGTTTCAGAGTCCCAGGGTCTGAAATCCCTCAGAGGTTCTGAGTCAGATCTGAAGCAGATTTCTTCTTCAACTCTGAGAGTATCACAAACTGGTTTTGTTCTGAAACTGTCAGATTGGAATGGGACTCAAAGCCGAAGTGTCAGTGTTGGATCCAAGGGGTAGGAATTGACTCTGATGTTGTGGGATCCATCTTTGCCCCTTGGAGACTCTGCTCTAGATAGTTCAGGTCCAGTTCCATCCTTGGAGATGGATCTGGGGTTGGTCAGGACCTAGCTTCACTTGGTGCCTTGGCTCAGGCTTGGCTGGTTCAGGGCTTCCTGTGTCCATCTGCCTTTGAGGTTGTGGAAAGGTCTTTTTCTCTATCCAGAGAACTGCCTTCTCTTTTTTGAATCCTATCTCTGTTCCCTCTTTGGTTCTGAGCTCTGAGTTAATCATACCTATTCCACAGGGACAGCCAGTTTCAACAAGCATCCAATTGGTTCCAGTAGAAGAGCTGCCCCTCTCTTCTGATACCTCCCCTGAACATCCCCAGAGAACGTTCATCAGAAGAGAACATGTAGGAGGAGGCAAATAGACTCCCCAATGGAGTCTCTCATGGAGGATACTAATTTCAGTAAAGGAGAAGGGTGCCCCAGATTGGCACCAGATGACATTTTAGAGATCTTTAGACAAAAAGATGGCTGGTCTTTTGAAAATCCCTCTCCTGAAGAATTAATATTTTTGGAAGCTTTTGGTTCTGGCCCATCTACGTCTTGTGTTACCCCCTTGGTGGATAAACTCATTGACTTAGTTTCCTGATGAGCTTGGAAGGAACCAGATACTGTCAAATGCATTCCAAGGAGACCTGATAAATTCTTAGCCCCTCCGAAAGACAGACCCACTGAAACAAAGGAGTGCTGGTTGATACTATGGTGGGAGTGGCTCTGCTGTCCATCCACAAAACAGGGTGTCTAGAGCATTGGATGGATTCAGAAAGTGAGTCTTTCGTTTGACAACCTTTGCCCTGAGGTCACTAACCTACCTGGCACACTTTACTAGACTTCAGAGAAATTTGACCAAAGAGTTATCAAATATTTTCTCAGAGTCCATGTCTGCACTGGCCACTCTCTTATCCATATCAAATGTTTGATGAGATTGATCTCTCACACAGCTGAAGGCATCTCATAAGCAGCTGCTTCAGGCATTGCCACAAGGAGACATGCCTGGATGCAGCTATGTGACTTTGCCCAGCCTTTTAAAACATTCTTTATCAATGCTCCAGTCAATGGCCCTTCCTTGTTTGGTATTTCAGTAAGAGAGTTTACCTGCAGTGAACAGGATGGAAAGAATATGCCTGCCATTGGGAATCAGGTTTTCTACTCCTCAATGAACCTTCTCCAGGAATCAGAGAAGCAGTAGGAAGATGTGGTTCCAAAAATCTCAGGGATCTTTCTAAGACCCACACAGTGATAATTCCTCTAGAGGCAGAGGATGAATTTCTAATGGAAGACATTACCCTGAAGGCAGAGGAGGCCTTCAAAATCAGAGATTCTGGGATTCTTCTCCTGACAGACCATTTCAACACTCCTGAAGTGCTGTGCGACTGTTCAAATCTGGAGGCAGTTGTGGGATAATTATCCTTGTACCCAACTACCTGGGCAAATATAACACAAGATTCATGGGTGCTAAGAATAATATCCAGATGTTATTACATACCATTTTTCAATCTTTCTACGTCCAAAAGAAAGAAGCTTCCCGGTGTTCCACCCAGTCAAAGGAGGGCAGTAGCACAAAAAAATCCAAAAGCTCCTAGAAAAAAAGAGTCTTCCAAAAGATCCCACCAAACCAAATTGGATTCGGAACTTATTCATGCATCTTTTTAGTGGCCAAGAAAACAGGGGACCTGGACCGATTTTGGATCTAAGCAATTTAAATCAGTATTTGAAGAAGTTAAAGTTCCGAATGGTCATGGTGCAGTCCATCCTATCTTTTCTTCACAAGGTCAATTGGATGTGTTCAATAGATCTTTAGGAGATATGCTATCATATCAACATAGACAGATGCACCAGAAGACACTTACTCTTTTGGCTGGGAGACAGTCATTACCAATTCAGAGCCCTGCCATTTGGACTCACCACAGCCCCTAGGATGTTTACCAAATGTATGGAAGTGGTGGCAGCTCACTGGAGACTAAAAGGATTCCAAGTGTTTTCGTACATAGATGACTGGCTCCACACCACCCCCTCCAAGCATGCCCTTCAGCATGCCTGGGCCTATTTGCTCCAGATTTGCAAGTCATTGGGTATAACAATAAACTATGCCAAATCAAACTTAACACCAGTCCAGAGCCTGGAATTCATTGGTACACTTCTGAATATGACAACATAGGTAGCATCCCTACAACCTCATCACATTTCCAGAAGTCAGGTTCATATACTTCTTTCTCATCCATCTCCTTCAGCAAGATAAGTGCTTCAAACACTAGGTTCCATGGCAGCAGCCATTGCATTACTTCCTTTGGTACATTTATCTATGCTTGTGCTTCAATGGACTCCAGTTGTTCAGTGATCCATTCTTAATCAACCTCTATCCTTACCAGTCAAGCTTACTTCATTTTCAAGCAACACATCCACTGGTGGACCCAGTCAGATGATATTCATCTGTGCTGACCCTTTGTTCTACCACCCCCACTGGTAACATTGACCGTGGATGCTGCTCAACTGGGGTGGGGGGCATTTATTGGGAAGAACAGTCCAAGGCATGTGGTCCCCTCAAGAGACCAATCTGCATATCAATATACTAGAGATGAGAGCAGACCTTCTTGAGTTGCAGGCATTTCAAGTTGCTCTCCCTCTGGGGACTTTTGCAGTTCAGACTGACAACATCTCTGTAGTCTGCTGCATCAACAAACAAGGAGGAACTTGATCTTATCCCCTCTGCTGAGAGGGCTTGAGAGTGTGGGAATGGGCAATCTCATCATACTGCTTTCTAACTGTGACACACATTCCAGGAAAACCAACATACTAGTGGACAAACTAAGCATGTCCATCCTGATGCCTCATGAGTGGTCTCTCAGTCAATCTGTGGTGGAAATGATCTTCCATCATTGGAGCCAACCTTGCTGTGACCTCTTTGTGACTCTCCACATCAACAAGTACAGCATACAGCAGGTACTTTGCTCTTATCCCCCTCTGGGGAAGTCACCTTGAAATGCTCTAGTCCTTGTTTGGCCTTTGGGTCTTCTTTATGCTTATCCCCATATCCATTTGATTCCCAAATTCCTGCAGAAAGCAAGTCAACTGAGGAGTTCAGTCATTCTCATTTCTCTTTTTGGCCTTGGTAAGTATGGTACTCCTTCCTTCACTCAAACCTTTGTTATCCTCCATGGATACTGGAGCCAACTTAGGATCTCCTCTCTCACCTATCAGGGATTCAACATCCCAACATACAGGCCTTCAAATTGACTGGATGGTTTCTCCACTTCCAGTAATGGTTACAGCCCAGGCTCTCTTCCCCTATGTGTACCATTATTTTGGCTCCTAAAAAAGAATCTACTAAATAGTATACAAGAGCAAGTGGAAAAGATTCTCCCTTTATGCTTTAAATAATGAACATGACCATTTCTCTGCTCCATTTTCTGCTGTACTTCAATTTTTAGCAATCCTTTTTAAAGAAAGAGCAAGTTTCTTTATCATTAAACCTCATTTGGCAGCAATTTCTAATTTTCACACAGGAGACATAAATTATTTGTTGGCTTCGTCCAAATTATACAAAGCTTTTCAGAAGGGTATTTTTCTTCTAAGACCATCAACAAAGGATTCTTCACCTCCTTGGGATCTAGCATTTGTGCTACAAGGTCTAACTCAAAAACCTTTTGAACCTTCAGCTAAAACTGATTTAAAATCCCTTTCATGGAAAACAGTCTTCTTAGTAGCCATTAATTGTAAAAAGAGAAAATCTGAACTCTAGGCTCTTTCCTCAAAAAAACTTTACATTATGTTTCTTAAAGATAGGGTTACCTTACAGACAAACCCTTCCTTTTTACCATAAGTGGCTTCTGAAAGTAACATTAATCAATCCATTCACTTACCAATCTTCTTCCCAAATTTTTTGAATAAAGGAGAGTACATGCTTCATCTCGTTGATGTACACAGACAAGTATGTTTTTATCTTCACAGGACAAAACAGATTAGAAAATCAGATCAACTCTTTGTTTCTTTTCATCAAAAAGGCTGAGTTGGCTAGTCTCTAAAGTCACTCTAGCTAAATGGATTACAGATTTCTTGGATCTATTCTCAAAAAGGCATGACCTTACCCAATCCTCCCAAGGCTCATTTAACCAGATCCATGACTGCTTCTTCTGCTTTTTGGTCATGAACATCTATTGATGATATTTGCACTGCAGCCACATGGTCCAGTGCTCATATCTTTGTTACTCATTACAAATTGGATATTATTTCTAGAAACAGAGCTGCCTTTGTTTTGTCACTACTCCAGAATGTCCTTCAAGGAGGGCTATCCAAGATCAGTTTAGCTGGCAAATCTGTCTCATGGGTTGAAGAAGAATGAAAAGAACATCATCAGATTTAAAAGTTATGTACTTGCCATAACAAGGCATCTGCAAAGCCCATTTTCATTCTTCCTCAACTTCCCTCCCAACCATCCCCTATCCTTCATATTTTTGGAGAGACTTACACGACTGTATTTTGGAACCTATTGTTTTGGGTTTGAGCCCTTTCTTTTTCTGTCAACCTTTTTTCCAATCTTTGTTTTGCTATAGGGGCTTATAGCAACAAACTCAATCTGAGGTAATGAGGATGAACTAAGGCATTATGGGTAGAAGGAGGAGCTCAAGAGTTGAAGCCGAAGTCGGGAATATGCAGCTGAGTTGGATCCAAGGATTGGATCCAAACCCCAGGGATTGACAAAGAATGAAAATGGACAACACAAGTGCCTATTTATTTTTGACATTTGACATTTGTGTACTGGGAAGGTCTGACTGGACAAAAAAGCCCATTTTTAGTGGCGGCCCAGGGAGTAAAGCTCCAGCACAAGTTAACAGTCGCACATTATTTACAAAGTATAATAGGTGAAGTTCCAAGAAGACATATAATATACATAGAGGTAGTAAGAATACATAGTCGTACCCAGTGTTATACATCCATACAGAAGATAATTCAAACTTTATAACAGTTTTATACTTTAGCTTTGATTATTTAGGTAGAAATGGCATTTGAATTTTATATACAAGCCCTGTCTAAGGTATTGTAGTAGTGCTGATTAAGGTAGAATAGTCAATTTGCATAAGAAGGAAGAATTGAAAGGGAAAAATGGGAGGAGAGAAAGTATGGGGACAAGAGAAAGGTGTTGTGTAAGGCAGGAAAGAGGTGCTAAGGGAGATTTGTTAGGAGTATGTATTGTAGAAAGAGTAGGGAGGTATAAGGGAAGGGAGTTATGTCAGGACTGAGTATGATACAAAGAGAATGTGGGTAAGAGGAATAGGAGCTTGTGGTAGGGGAAGTACAGGTGAGGAGAGTTGTTAGGAGGTATACAGCTGTGGAAAATTTTAGACAGGAGATAATAGAGGTAAAGGTGTGAGAGCTAGAGTGAAAGTGGAGGAGCCATGGCGTTCAGCCAGGAGATGAACATGAGCAGAGCCAGGAGTCTGCTAAGTGAGCCTTTGCAGTTAGAATATGTTGGGGGATAGAGCTCCAAGTCCTGGAGATATGGTTGGAGTATAGTGAATCTCCAAAACTTTTATTAGATTTAATAACTTGTACTAGAAATTTGCGAGAAAATCTTAAGTCCTTTACTGGAGTAAGGTTGTAGTAGATTTTGTAGTATTGGACACTTCTCAGGTTGGTATGTCATGGTATGGGCAGTTCTAAGTTGGGTATGGGTTAAGAGATTGGGTAGCTCTAACCAGTTTAGTTGGCAAAGTGCAGTGAAATGGTGGGATGTATAAGGTGAGTTAGCGGCAAATATAGCAATCTTGTTATAGCAGGCTTCAAGCTTAGCTAGGTCTGTTTTTTTTTTAAGGTTAGTGAAGATAGGAGAGGCATATAGCAGGGTCGAGAGTAGGAGGGTACTGGCAATAGATAGTCTAGTGGAATTGGTGAGGTATGGTTTGATTCTGTATAGACAGCTGAGTTTTATGTGAACCTTTTTAAGGAATACAGATAGATGTTTATCAAATTTCATGTTATTATCAATAGTAACACCGAGCAGTTTTGTGTGAAATACAGTATCTATTTTGGTATTGTTTAATGAGTAGATAAGGAAAGAGGATAGGCAATGAGCGGTTTTATTTGAGATGAGCATTAGTTTAGTTTTTTGGGATTAAGAATTAATTGATAGACAGCCAGGATTCTGCTGCTAAGGATTGTTGGGTTATTTTTTGGAGTTGTGAGAGGGAGGGTGCAGAACAGATGACTGTGGTGTCATCTGCATATTGTATGATAGTGGCAAGCTGAGTAGTGGTATGTAGTTTATTGATGAAGATAGTTAAAAGGAGTGGACCTAAAACTGAGCTCTGTGGAACGCCAACTGTGACAGGTAACAGAGAGGAGAGATCATGTTGACATTTGACAGCTTATTGCCAGCCAGATAGGTAATTTTGAAACCCTGCAAGGACAGTTTGGCTAAAATGTAAGGATGAGAGTTCATTAAGAAGTTTCTGATGAGCGACAGTGTCAAATGTTTTGGAAATATCTAGGAAGATGGAAGATACTAGTTGTCTGTTATATTTAAATTGGTTGATTGTATTGGCGAAACTTATAAGGGAGGTAGTGGTTCTATAGTTGGGTCAAAAGCCGTGCTGGGTATTGGCTAGCAGGTTATTAATTAATAGGTAGTTCATTAGTTGTGAGTGAATACATCTTGCTAGAATTTTGGATAGTGGTGATAAAATTGCTATTGGCCTATAATTAGAGAGGACTGAAGAGATTCCATGTTTAGTAGTGGGATGATATAGGATATTTTAAATATTTTGGAAACTTATTGTTCTGTGATTGAGGGGATGAGCAATACAGAGACAGGATAGGAGATAGCATCAGCAGCCAGCTTCAGATATTCCATAGGCAAATTGTCAACAGCAAGGGATATGGGTTTAAATTTGTTTAGCATTTTCTTGATGGTGCTGGTTTGAACGGGCTTGAGGAAGAAGGCAAAGGTAGTTTCCTCAGTTTCTGTGGGTATGGGTAGGGGAGCATTCCTGTCAGTTTTGGCTAGTGATAGTATGACATTAGTAAAGTATGTATTGAACTGGCTAGCTATACTTTCTGCAGTATTTGTAGTGGTTGGGATGGGATCTGTGGACTGGCCAGGTTGTAGTAGTTGTTTTATAGCAGTTCAGAATAGGTAGATGGTTGCTGATGCTATCAGGGAGGCAACCTGACTGATGGTCAAGTGAGGGTTTGTTGGTTAGAATCCAGTCTAGAATTGACTGTTTATTACTGTTTTTGTCTATTCTAGTTGGGGAAAATATTAGTTGGGAGAATCCATGTAGGTTGATGAAGTTTGAGGGGTTAGCTGAGGTATGATTGAGCCAATCGGTATTGAAGTCTCCCATTATTATGGTTTCCTGAGTAAATGTTAATGACGTACAGTAACAAAATCCTCAGTTATGGAGGGTTGTTACCAGGAGGGTTGTAGAGTGCTTTAAAGGTTATATGTTTATTGGGATTAAGTTTGAGTTGTGTAAATAATATCTCAGCATTGCTGAGTTGTGGGGTTTGGATCTAAGCATTGTAGGTTAAGTGTATTCTTATAAATTATAGCTATTCCTTTACCACATTGGTGCATTCTGTTTAGTCTATGGATATTACAGCCTGGAGTTAAGATTTCTTTGTTGGTTATGTGAGTTTTTAGGCATATTTTAGTTAGAACTGCTATGTTAGGGGAATAGAGTGAGAGAGAAGCATGAAATTCATGTGTTTTATTTGCTATGCTCCTGAGGTTCATATTGAAATGTAAAAGGTCGGGTCTGTTATGGGATAGAATAGAAGAGATATGGGTATTTGTAAGGGGTGTTGTGTAAGTTTTTTTTATTGCTTTTGGGGCTTGGGTTAGGGTGGATATCACCACTGAGTTTGAGGTGAGATATTACAAGTAGGAATAGATGTGAGTGAGTGTTAGTTTAGTATATTTACAAAGTAGTTGGGTAGTTGAGAGTTGATGTGCATATCTGTATATGAAAAATGAAGTTCTGGTGGTGTTAAAGACGTTAGTTGTTATGTAAATGTCTATGGATGGAGTATGGGGTATAGAAGGAATTAAAGTGTTTGGTGAGGGAAGTTTTGCTACTAATTGAGTGTGATTAGATGTAACATGAGAGGCAAGAATAAGGAGAATTAGGCGAGAAGTGTGTAAGAGTAGCATTGTGGGCACTGGAATGAAGAGAACTTGTATATTTGTCTAGGTAGTGTTAGCTAGTAATGTTATAAGTCAGGTGTATGAAGTGGATTAGGATGAGAAGTAGTTGTATAGAGTTGTGATTGTTTGGAAGGAGTAAGAGGGAGGATTGATTTAGTGAGTTAGTGAGAAGGGAGGTACATAGAGAGTTACTTATGGGTGGCAATGGAGTGTAGTTAGTGACTGGATAATTGAATGTGGTAGGAGTAGTGGGGGTGGGTGGAAATTGGGGGTAGGGTGAGGGGGGAGTGGAGTGAGTCCAAGTGTAGCAAGGGCAAATGGAGTGGGCTTGTCCTAGTTCGGACTTGCTCAACACAGTGGAGACAAAACAAAAAAGCTATCTGTAAGCTTCTGAATTATGTTTTTTGGGTTATCTGTATGTTATCTGTATGTTAGTCATACCCATGCATTAGGAGACTGTAAAATGTAAGAAGTGAAGTCATTTGGGTAGAGAAGTGATAAATAGTGGAGTCAGGACATACTGAAATTTATGGCTGTAGCCACTGGTAGGGTTTTATATAGTAGAAACAGTAACCAGAACAGAGTGCAAGGGCTTAGACTAGCTATGGTAGAAAATGCAACCAGAGAACTGGGAGTGAAGTTACCTAGGTAGTGTAGGATAAGTAGGCTGAGTAAACATATATATAGATGTGGAAAAAATGCCCAGCAGGGATATATGACTTTGGGATGTAGTAAAATAGCTGTGAGGTTCAGGGCTGGAGAATGTTGGAAAGGGGAAGGGGGGTGTCATGGTGATGTGCTGTAGCTGTGGTTGGTACAATTAGAGGAAGAACAAATATCACACATACATTTATTAATTATTTTGTGGTACTAGGAGCCGTGTGGGTGCCGCTTGAGGAAACTACCTCTTCCAGTCGGGCGAGAACAATAAAATCCTATGCAGTGAATGGTGAGTTCATATCTTTTAACTTTACAAGTTTTCTGTGTGTGTTATGCATATTGTGAGTGTCATTATAGCCATGTGCATCTCCTGGTATTTACCAGATTATAGCACTGGTAATTTTTCAGAATAATAATGTTGACCTGGCAGTAAGCATACTCACTGTGGTTTGCTAATAACATCCACAATGTAATCATAGCTCTCGATGTCTTTGCTTAAAAATCGGGGACAAAGCCAAAAATATTAAGGGGGATGCCCAAAACCAGGGATAATTTTTAAATAGTACTCTAATTTATTTAAATGTTAATAGAACAAGTTAGCATATTTTTTTGAATAATAAAATATGTGGAACTCTAATAACTGGCATTACTGACTGATTTCAATCCTCAGTGATCTACCAGAAAGTCAAACGTTTTATGAGTGACAAGGCAAAATATGAGGCAAAATCAGGGGTATTCTTTAAAATCATGGGCAGTTGAGATATACTGTACAGTTCTGGGTTCGATTCCCTCAGCCTGCAGTTGAATATTTGCATGAATCTGAGTAACTTGCACAGATCATAGATTAGTACTAGGCTAACTGCCCTTGTGAGCCATTTTAAGCCTAGCCAGTTATCCCTTGTGAGACTCAAACCCTGTACCTTGTGTTTGTAAGGCAAACACCTTAACCATTAGGCCATCCTCCCACTACAGTGCACTGGAGTTGCTCCTTTTAGGTCTGTTTTGCTTACTGGATCTTGTCTGGTTAACAAATGAATCAACAGACAAATAGGTTGTATGTTTTAACTCCAGAAATATTCCAGCATACAGTAGTCTGTGTCAGTAGTCACAGGAACTTGTGCTGCATACATTGTTTACTGTGGAATAACCCTGCAAACAGAATTCTACTGAATAAATTGCCAGATATACAAGTGTACTGAAAGCAAAACCTATATACCTTAAAATGGTTTTGTAATAAGAAATCCAGACTTCAGTAGAACCATCCACAACAGTAAAATCAATGCTCATGACTTGCAACCAGAGAAGCATCTTTAGATGCAACCTTGCAGAAGTAGCAGAGGCAAGCAAACATGCGGCAGTGGTCAGACTGAAATATATTTCATAGCAGAATGTTTCAGGTTAAGACACAATGAGATGTTCTGTAGCAAAAAATGCCCCATGTGACATGCACAGCAACAGTCCCAGTCTTGTTTGCACCTACAGACTGCTTACTTACAGACCTTCCATACGAGTTAGCAATTAATACAAAATGTACATAGCAGTGCATTAAAAAACACAACAAAACAAAAAAGCACGTGTTTGTTTTAATTACAACAAATGTCAGGTTTTAGCAAAATCTGTACATTAGACAAGTAACAAATTTTGGTTCTCCAGTTTGGTTTCTGGCTGAGCTGTTTTCTGTAAGAAATCTGCATTTTCTCATTTTATCTGCAAATGGGGTTTTACTTGGTTTCCTTCCCCATCACTTAAGACATGATACAAATACATGAACTAGGGACAATTTAATTGCCTAACTCATGCTTAATGGGTAAAAAAATGGGCATAAGCCACATCAGATATTTTACAAAAATAAAAAAAAAATGTATATAATAATTTTATTCCTGAAAAATATTGTCAAGTCAGTTTCTGAGTGCATGTCACATTACTAAAGCAACGGATTCTACAAATTACAGCCCCAATCCCGTTGTTTAATATCTCCAAAGCAAAATGACAATGATGATGATGATGATAATAATAATAATAATAATAATAATAATAAGAAGAATAAGAATAAGAATCATAGCAGTGATAGTAATACAGCAATCCAACAACAGACTGAATAGCCTGAAGCTGAAATTGTGCTCTGAACTAGAAAGCCACTCACTGCTCATAATTAGAAACCTTTTTAGCAAGCATAGAGACAAGCGTACCTCTGAACTGTTCAGATTTTCATGTCCAGATTTTCATCTCATATTTTTGGTTCATTCCTCATAAAATTTGCATTTTATTTGTCAAATCATTGAGAACTGAAGTTACTAAATAACGGCAACTATTTAAACCTCAGATTTCAAAACCTTCAGATAATGCATGCTAATGCAAGTTACATTATTCTATCAAATTTCTAAGTTTATAAAAGCAATATTTAAAACCTGCCCCAATTTTTTGGCTTTGCCCCCCCCCCCCCACTGCATTATTTTTCACTTTTTCCAGATTTCTTGCGATAAGAGGTTGAGACGTGTGGAGATAAGGCTTCTGCCATCTTTTGTTTACACTGGTTTTATTATTACATGGTATACAGGGTGTCTATAAAAGCACACCAGATTTAATTTACAATGAAGCAAAATCACCAATAACATATCCTTTAAAGTACTTCATCAGAACATTATGAGTAGGCTGTATAGTGAAAAATTAAATGCCCCTTCAAGTTTATAGCACAAAACGATACCTTGAGCAGAAGTTAAACATCTCCGTGGCCAGCACATCACAGACCAAAGTGCTGCTAGCCAAACTACATGACATATTAGTTAGTGCTACTTAACCACATTTCTGACATTTTTTTAATCAAAATGGTCAGTTAATGGTAAAACTTGATTCAGCAAATTCATTTTGAGTAAAATTGTCAGGTAGGGGTTAAACTCTGTACAACTGCTGGAATGTATGATATTTCGCTGCCGATGTTGTCAGAGTGCCAGTTATGTAAGACCTGCCCACATACCTGTACACACTGAAACAATGTGTCTTAATCTGAATAATTTCCCAAGATACTGTCCTTCCCATTCTTATGGTAAGCACTCCCTACATAAAATATATTCTTTACTAAGGACAGATTTTTGGTTTACAATTACAGATTTTACAGAAGTTCAGACTTGAGTTTACTACCATTGCAAGGTTGTATTTTTATATGAGCTTTTCAGAGACACTAGAGCACATTCTTTTTCTTTTTCTTTCTGGGTTGGGGTAGGAGGTGGGGGGAGAGAAGTTTCACCAATATCTAGCACGGGGCTCATATTATAACAATGAAATGGCTGAAGATCGAATGGCCTAAAACACAAAAATGCTGTTCATCGATGTGTTTTTTTGTGAGATAGTGGTACAGTGAAGATCGGAAAATTTGTCCTTTCCTCTCCTCTCTGTAGTGCAATCGGAGTTGGTATATATAATTGTGGGGGCTAGGGGGGAGCAGCCCCCCACAAAAGCAACTTCAAGGTATGGCATGTTTGGCTTTTAGGCCATTCAACATTTGGTCTTTTCAGTGTTATAACATAGACCCTCTACGCAGTATTTTAGCTGAGTAGGTGAGCACCTTTCATAAAAAGAACTTCTAGGTTGGGTGACAACATGCAAATGTGAAGAATGTCTGTCTGCTCTCTATCACCTCAAGCGTAGGTAAGGTTTATTCCTGGTCTACAGTCATCATGCCAGACAGAGATACAGATTTCTCAACCACAGTTTCAACAGGTATAGCAGATGCCTTTGGTAGTAAAGATGCTGGAACCTCTGCACTGCTCAAGGAATATTCTGTGTTTTAGGTTAACAGTCCAGATTCATCTCTGCACATCTCATGTGAGTAAAATGTTTCTTCACCGATGAATCAAGACCAGTGACCAATATATAACACATAGGACCTAAAAACTTTCAGTTATGCTAGGAATCCGATTAAGAATGCAACTGTATTTTCTAAAATAAGCACTGTCTTCAGCTGTATAACTTCTCAGTTTGACGTTTGTTAAGTCTCCGAAATCACTGTTTTCTCTTGATTTTGCTTTCAAGTCTGGCAGAAGCAAGTCTGAGGTGAATGCCATTCTTCTCAGTCATCGCCAGACAGGCATAGGCCAACTAGGTGGTCGCCTAGGGCACCGCTGTAGCAGGGGTGTTTTTCCAGTATTTATTTGGTGTAGGTAGACCAGGATGGGGGCACCAGATGGTAGGTAGGGGGCACCATGGAGCCCTTTTGCCTAGGGCACCAGTTGACCTATGGCCGCTCCTGTTCTCAGTACTACGCATTTGTACTGGAGATACAGCTATTATCATCTGAATGGTAATTCTGTAACTAAACAAGATCCAGACAAGTTTTTTTTCCATGGTCTCATTTTTCATTATCTTCATCCTTTTCTTCAAAATCTGCACAGTCTTGTCCGGCACATCATTATACCCTGCATGAAATCATGTTATACTGACAAAAAGTCATTGCCATTTATAAAGTTTTCAATTTGTACACAAGAAAAACAAAATCCAGTATCAGAACATTGGAGCGGAGAATGACAATCTAAACTTGGCAGACAGGTCTTCTAACACCATTATACTGCCAAGACTGTCTTCCTTTTTGGCAAACAACAACTTTTTTTTTTTTTTTCTTTGAATGGGATCAACAGTGGAGCACATGGACAAGATGAGAGGGTGAGTTCGTTTCTTAACGAATTAAACCTTTTCGATTTAAAGCTGTTTTGTTGCAGGAAACTGCAACTTGAGATCTCATATCTCCGTGAATGTATAAACAGACATATTGTGCCTAAAGGGTTGTGCCAGTGGCGGTACCCAGCAGGCACAATAAAAAATACTGAATTTCACAAGGAACTTATTAACATGTTTGATAAGCAAGGCATTGAATTTATGGAATGTTTGATAAAGCATTATGTACTTGAAGTGAATGTTTTACAGGATGATTTGATTAAGCTTGAGACTTTTTTACAGGGACATGCTGACTTTAGTAGGTACAAGTTTGATTATCAAAGAGTGTTATCTAGCATTGAAACTGCTATTGAAAAAATGGTAAAAAATAAAAAACGAAAAATTGACAGAGATGTTACGGAATATCTAAATAATATTGCTTACCCCCCACCCCCATTTGGACAGGTTGCTACTTGGAGACAACCTGTTGAAGGAAGTTTAGATGAATTAAATATCAACAATACTACTTCTGCGAATGATAATGATTTACAACCAGTCCGTAGAAGCTAACGTATTAGAAACCAGGGAGCTAATAATGACCATCAGGGGGGAAATAGTAATAACATGGTCAATCAAGGATCAGATATGGATGGCAATGCATCAGGGAATAATTAGGGTTTTCAGAGAGGGACTACCTCTAGGAACACCACAACGAACAACAACTATCGGGGACGCAATTATCAAAAGAAGAAAAGGGGCAATCAATGCAGGCGTTAACCTTAGGACAAGGTATCATTAATAATATAGTGAATGTTGAACAAAAGCCAACCATTTTATGTAACAATAATGGGGACTTTAAAGTTTATAACTACACTATCTTAACAATTGATGAAAATATCATTGAATTTCTAGCTAAAGGCCTGTCGTTCGTACCCGATAAGAATTGCAATCTTGTTAACACTATTGTTGATTTAAAATTATACGTTCGTAAATTAAATCTCACTGTACTTCTAGGAAATACTCCCTCTCTGCTTGACACACATAGAGTATCCAGTGTTTTCAATCCACCACTTAATAATACTCTCAACATGTTTGAGAGAATGTGTGAGTTGGATTTGCGAGCAATGAATAAACATCATTACATGTTTAGAAATAAGACCAAAACCAGTTTGAATATTAATGATGCTGAGCTGGCTTTTATTGATTTACTAAACGATTGTCATATCAGAGTCATGGCACCTGATAAAGGGGGTGGACTTATTTTCATGGATAATTTTGAATATAAAAATAAAATGTTACAATATCTTAATACAGGTCCTTATACTCTCTTTAGTCTCAATGAAGTTAATATTGTAAATAAAAAAATCAAAGAAACACTGGACGACTTATTTCTTGAAGGCACCATAGATTCCAATCTATTGCAATATCTGACAATGACAGCTCCAAGGACTCCAACCTTATTTGGCACACCTAAAATACATAAAAATCTTTTTGACTCTCCCTTCAGACCTATTGTGGATGGTAGAGGGTCAGTTACTTATTCGTGTGCCAAATGAGTAGATAACATCCTTAAACCTTTACTAAAACAAGAAGTTCAAATCTGCAGAGATTCTTGGAGCTTTCTTGAAAACATCGGAAAGACTGAATTTGACCCTTTTGTGACCTTTTTAGTGGTCGACATTAAAGACCTGTATACGGTTATTCCACACAGAGTAGGAATCCAATGGACAATCGAATTCATGCTTAGGAAAGGAGCACAAAGTGAACAGATGTATTTAGTAGAAATATTATTAGATATCATCCTCGGTAGTAACTATCTTATGTTCAGAAATGAATATTATCTACAAACATCAGGTATTGCCATGGGGTCCCCCTGTGGATGCACATTTGCAAACAGCATTTTAGCCTATTGGGAACATGAGTTTTTGTTTAAAAGCGAATTGTACAAGGAACATGTCACTTGGTACACTAGGTACCAAGATGACATGTTTTTCTTGTGGAAAGGCTCTGTTGATGTTATTCCATCCTTTGTTGAGACCATGGCTAACATGACTGAATTTTTGGAATTTACTCACATTGTGGGTTTGAGTGAAATTTCATTTCTGGATGTAAAAATAACTAAAGACCTGGATTCAGGACCTTCACTTTAACAGTTCTCATCCAATACACCAAAAAAAGAGCGTAGTGAAGGGACAATTTGTACGGGCGTCCCGAATGGTGTCTAATTCAACTGATTTCAGAAATGAATGTGATTATATACAACCCATGTTTTTAACAAGGGGCTATCCACACTGTTTTGTAGAGGATATCAAACAAGAAGTCTACACTAAAAGAGAATCTGGACACTTTAGACCATTACTTTGTGGTGGCAATATAGTTGTGAAAAGCCGTAAGGATGATATAGGGTTCAATACCAGTTTCACTTATAGCATTGATGCTTATGCCATTAGTAACATTATGTTTAAGAATTGGAAAATTATTTTGGAAGATCAACAGTTGATCAAACTTTTGGGAGAAAAACCAAAGATCATATATAGGCGTGGCCCGAATCTTAAACAACTGTTAGAAAGAACCAAGACTAATAAGAAGGGATTAGGCATGAGAAGATGTGGTACATGCCATTATTGTAAACATATTTTGGTTAGTTCCATTTTAGAAATGGCTGGTAAAAAGTACACTATCCAAGGCTCTTTCAACTGTAATTCTAATGGAGTGGTCTATGCTGCATTATGTAAAAAGTGTCCAGCTTTTTACATAGGTAAAACCGATAGACCACTAAAAAAACAAATTTATGAACATATATATGCTATGAATAGAGGTGATTTGAACAATGCTCTTGCAAAACACATACACAATAATTCAGAGCATTGTTTCTATTTTGCAGTTATATACCAGGTTCAACCACACATTAGAGGAGGGCCATGGCAGTTAAGACTAGAAGAGCAAGAAGCCTTTTGGCAGATACGTACTGCAGCCTATACACCTCCTGGACTTAATGAAATATTGTCCATCAAATGTTTTCTGAAACTGATGGCATTAAATAGATGAAAAATAAAATTATTCTATCTGTTATCGATTTATATCCATAGTTAACGCCTTGAATTTATAAACATGTATATATATACATTCAAAAAAGATCTGGTTTTGCCATTCACTTGCATGGTTTGTAAGTCTTGTTTTATTTATTTAGTAGTATTATTAATCTTGGAAATATATTTTTTATGTAAGCATGCATTATATTGTGTTGACATAATATTTGCAGTCTTGATCAGCACTATATGCATGGCGTATATCATGTTACACACATGGTTCAGAGTAATATATTTTACATATTTTACATATGTGTATTTATGCACATTTTATATATATGCTTGCTTTTCATTTATTTATCTATGTACTCAAATTTAATTTAAATTCCTGCTTGTTTGTTTCTGTGCCCTTTTGCCTTTTGTCTTTTTTGCCTGTTGTCTGATGTTCAAGATCACTTGTCATCAAGATAATAGGTTTATAAAATATACATACATACATATATATACATATTTTAGTTTATGAATTTTAGTATAGAATTATCTTAGAAAGAGACTGGCTCTTGTTTTGAGCCAATGTTCCTATACAAATGGCGTTTTAATGTCAATATTCAATATGTCTTTAAATGCTGGAAAATCATTGTGATGTCACTGCTAATTTAAGTATTTATGGCAATGAAAGCCTATTGTTGTTTTAACTTTGTCTGATGAAGGTGAGGGAAATTTCCTTTGCCAAAAGCGCTCACGTATTAAAGGGGTTATTTGACTACCTGCCTGTTCCTTGCTTTGTGGATTCGCTGCCTTTACAGTTTTTTCATCTGTTTGCTTGATTTGTGTGGTTCAAAGGTTTATTCCTGGTCTACAGTCATCATGCCAGACAGAGATACAGATTTCTCAACCACAGTTTCAACAGGTATAGCAGATGCCTTTGGTAGTAAAGATGCTGGAACCTCTGCACTGCTCATGGAATATTCTGTGTTTTAGGTTAACAGTCCAGATTCATCTCTGCACATCTGATATGAGTAAAATGTTTCTTCACAGATGAATCAAGACCAGTGACCAATATATAACACATAGGACCTAAAAACTTTCAGTTATGCTAGGAATCCGATTAAGAATGCAACTGTATTTTCTAAAATAAGCACTGTCTTCAGCTGTATAACTTCTCAGTTTGACGTTTGTTAAGTCTCCAAAATCACTGTTTTCTCTTGATTTTGCTTTCAAGTCTGGCAGAAGCAAGTCTGAGGTGAATGCCATTCTTCTCAGTCATCGCCAGACAGGCATAGGCCAACTAGGTGGTCGCCTAGGGCACCGCTGTAGCAGGGGTGTTTTTTCAGTATTTATTTGGTGTAGGTAGACCAGGAAGAGGGCACCAGATGGTAGGTAGGGGGCACCATGGAGCCCTTTTGCCTAGGGCACCAGTTGACCTATTGCCGCTCCTGTTCTCAGTACTACGCATTTGTACTGGAGATACAGCTATCATCATCTGAATGGTAATTCTGTAACTAAACAAGATCCAGACAAGTTTTTTTTCCATGGTCTCATCTTTCATTATCTTCATCCTTTTCTTCAAAATCTGCACAGTCTTGTCCTGCACATCATTATACCCTGCATGAAATCATGTTATACTGACAAAAAGTCATTGCCATTTATAAAGTTTTCAATTTGTACACAAGAAAAACAAAATCCAGTATCAGACACTACCATTTCTAGAGTTGTATGTAGTTTTTTAATAACTGCAAAATTAGTGTCAGAATTCATGACATGCATATCCATAGACTTTGAATGAGTATCATTCAAAATTAGAAATTTTTTTTTTTTTAAAGAATCGACTAGCGTAGTCGAAATGCCATCTACAATACTACTTTTCAGGGTATTCCCAATGATGGAAAATTAATTCATTTTAGATTTACTGTTTGCTTGACATTCATCCCACATCTTTTCTTCTTGATTGAGATCTTGATACATGTCAAGATTCCTTTTGATCTAGCTTAAATGTTTCTTTCTGGACATTCCGGTATGAGCTTCTTGATGTAGCATTTTCAGTACAGTGACACCTGTAGAAGAGTTTGGACTCAACCCCAGCAATGCCCAGCCATCACTGACAATACTTTTCTTCTGGAATAGTACGGCTTAAAGTTTGGTTCAGTTATGTTAGGTCATCATTACAAAACGAATCCATTCATTGGTGACAAAGTTACATCTATTGCAATTTAGTAGTGCTTTATTTGGTCAGTGTGCACTGCTGTTTGTCCTAAAATATCTAACATCAGTAGCTCATTAGGTATGTCTAAATATGTAGCTTTTTGTCTGAAACAGGTAACTTTATTAGTGCACCAGCATTAGCACAACACTTTTTTGTCTAAAAATTCTAGGTTTAACATCTGTTGGGACATGACTAGGAACTGTACCAGTTTCTTATTTAAATACACATTCGTGTTCATATGCACCTCTAAAATTTCATTTTCAGAATCTGTATCAAGCTGTTACCTTGAACTGTTATCAAAGGTAATATTTTTGTGCATTATAAGCTGCTTCGACAGCAGCAGTAGTCATTGCTTGTATCAACTGCCCCAGTATACGTGTTCAGTGCAACATCAAAACACTGCAAAGATGTGTTACAGACTTCTAAATACTGATTGGTCATCATGGTCACACTACTTCTAGTGCCTAATTTAAAATTCATGCGACTGTCTTCTTTTGTATTTAAACCAAGTACGGGTTAACTTTTTTTACAGACTTAACTTTCTATAGTGTATAACACAGAGGATCGTCAATCATAACGTGATTATTATCCGTTTGAAACATGGATGCCAAGAATAAACTTCGCTTTGAGATCTTTCACATTAAATGAGAGATCCTCTTCAGTGTGTGGGACTTAATGAGTCAGTCTTTGATAACCAAGGATATGATAAAAAAAAAAAAAAAAAAAAAAAACACACCCAGTGGAATATATGCATTTTCTCTGTGCAGTCTCTGTTGACATAAATAATGTATATCCTTTTCTGACACCTGTAAACATCTGATTAACCAGCCTTAATGCTATTACATGACTTTCTGTTGAAATTATGAGACTCATAATTGTGACTTCTGGAATAAGGAGAAATACATATACAAAAAGCCAAGAGAACAGCAAATGTCAAAAATGACTGTTGCATTTTAAAGCTGCTTTCAGCAGGAGGCCAGCCACTCAACTCTCCCTTCCCACATAGTCCCCGTACTTACAGATGCTAAATCTGTGATGGCTACCTTACGGAGAAAATGGAATATTCTGAGACACAGCAGTTATGGACTTAATACATGTGAATCAGCATCTTCGCTCATTCAATCTGCCTGTGCTGGGACTCACATTAACAAGTCTTGGAATTAAAAATATTTGCTCTTTTGCATGTGCATTAATTTACTCTCAAGCTAGGCTGAGTGCTCCTTCTTGGCTATTCAGCTTTGCTCTAATTTCCACTTCATGTTCTGATGATAAGCATGTACTTCTGCTTTCTGAAGGTGCAGCAGGTTTTATTGTGTTTTCATACTGCATTGCTCTGTAGATGCACAGGCTCTTAACAACTGTGTATTTTGTGATTTATTACCTGCACATTGTTTTCATTCATACCTGTGATTAGGCATTTGCCTACCTAGTAGTCTCTATCCAATAGGCAGAAAACTAATACATGAAATCCTTATCGATTAGCACTTCTTACCTGTGAAGGAAAAAAATAAAGCTTACAAGTCATATAAGAAGGCACTCACTGGCTGATATGGGCATGTAGACCTCCTCTCACCGTTAGTAGGGATTCCTGCTATAGGCCGGGTTCTAAACACACTTAGCACCAACAAATATCAATGCCTCTTCTTTATGACATTAGTTGATATGACCATAGTACTTTGAGCCAATTATTACACTACCAAGTGGCTAATCCTGATACAATATGTGGTCCATGTTCTGGAATCTAGAGGAAAATACATACCACATTTGATGCCTAATATGTTTGACCCACACAACTCATCCCCTGACAAACACTACCAAGAGTCTGTGCTGCTGCTCTCCACAACTCTATACATTTTTGGGGTGTACTCTAATGACAGAGCTGTTCAGTACAACTGGAAGGGCTAAGTTTGAAGCCAGTATCTTCCAGTCTTGAGGTGTAAACATTCAGCATGTTTTATGGAGTTGGAAGAACCTTAGAGAGGTGCAGGCACAGGAAGAACATGCAAACCCCACACAAAAATTGACCAGGGGTGAGGTTCAAACTCCCAAATGAGGCAAAGATCTTAACCATGATGCTTCCATGTCTCATACAAACACACATATATGCATTCCATTCTGAACTGGTCTGTAATGCTCTGAGAGGAGTCCAGAAGGTTGAATTAAGCTACTTTAACTAACATATCTATGGGGACAATATTTATCTTGAAATTCATAGCACAGTGTATATGCATTTACTGCACTTTATATATATATATATATATATATATATATATATATATATATATATATATGTGTGTGTGTGTGTGTGTGTGTATATATATATATATATATATATATATATATATATATATATATATATATATATATGTGTGTGTGTGTGTGTGTGTGTGTGTGTGTGTGTGTATATATATATATATATATATATATATATATACATACACATATACATATATATATATATATATATATATATATATATATATATATGTGTGTGTGTGTGTGTGTTTGTGTATGTGTATATGTGTGTGTGTGTATGTATGTACTGAAAGAAGCCTGCTCATTTGTAATCTGATTTAGTTAGACTTCTGTCTTCCCTTTTCTGACTCAAGCTTGGTCTCCCCTCATTTTTTTTTGCATTCACAGAAGGGTTCCCCATAGCAATGGCTGTGCATCAGGGCTCAACTCCAAGCCCACTGCTTACATATGTGGTGATGGAGGACTACTTCAACTAACAGGTCGGATTGGACAGATGAACAAAGCTGCTGCATGCAGACAATCTGACACAAAAGGCAGACTCTGAACAAGGTCTTCAGCATATGACAGGAGACTGGAATGCTAAACCAAAGGTAAATGGAAAGAAACTCAGTAAAGTCAAGAAATTGGTGTTGGCAACAAATGGTGGAAATCAGAAGAAGCTTAAAATTGTGATATAAAGGAACATAGTGCAACAGGTTAATACTTTCAACTAACGGTGAGATTGAGGAGAAGGAAAGGCTGAATTTGGAGGTTAACGCTAGAATCAGAGTTGCTGCAAATTGCCAAGGGTAGTATGTGTCAGAAGAAAGTTGAAGAAGTTAAAAAGTAAAGTGCACAAAACAATGGAGCAATGTGTACTTCTGTATAGCACAAAACCTGGGCAGTGAAGGCAGAACAACTGAGGAAGCTCAAGGCAATGAAGTGTTTGTGAGATGGGTAGTAGGATGCACACTGTGGTACAGATGAAGAAATGAGTACATCACGGCAGAACCAAAGTAGCCCCAGTTGTAGTGAAGGTCATAAAGGACAGATTATGTTGACTTGATCTCATGTACATGAAAGCAGAAGACAATTTGCTAAAGCAGATTTGGGAGAGGCACTAAGAAGGCAAGAGGAGATGAAGACATCCAGCAAGAGATGGATGGATTGCTTGCGATAGGACCTGAGGAGGGCAGGCAGGCATGACTGTTGAAGAAGGTAAGAGAGTGGATCTGAATAGATATATGTAGTGACAGTTGATGTGACAGCCCAACCTCATATAGAAATGGGAAAAAGAGAGTTCATAATAATGATGATGATGATGATCATGATGGTGAAGATACTGATAATGTGAGAAGGCAGTAATACACTACAAGTATACTGGAGTGCATTTGAAAGGCATTGCTATCAGAAAGCAAAAATATGGGAATATACAAGTGATTAGCAAGGCTGCATCATAAGGACTACGTCTGGTTGTGGAGATGCCCTCTGCAAGAATATAGGATGAAGACAGCCTATAAGAAGGTATCTAAATGACAAAAATTATTTTTTACCAATATATCACAAAAGACTGCGGTGGTGGTGCTGCGTTAGCATTGTCGCCTCACAGTACGACGTTGTCTTGTTCAATTTTCAGCTAGGGAGTCTTCTGTGTGGAGACATGCTTCATTAGCGGACCGGAGATCCGCTGTGGCGACCCCTAACCGGGAAAAGCCGAAAGACACAACAGCAACAACCAATATATCACAAAAGGAGATGAAAATGCATCAAAAGTGGTATACCCTAGAGGAAAAGAAGGTACAAGGAGAGAGAAAATAATAATATTTTTCAAATGCATTAAAGGAATTGAAAAATTGCAAGTGGGCAGCATTTTTCAAAAAAATGTGTGCCACATGGCAACACAGTCTGACATTAGGGTAAGATATAGCTCAGAAGCAATATAAATATGTATTTTTCATTAAGTGAATGGTGAACATATGGAAAAGCTTCTTGGTACTAGTACACTTGAAAAATTTAAGATGACATGTGCCATCCATAAAATAGAGGAAGTGATGAATAGGATAATGGGAGCTATTTATTTTATAATAGGTCACAGATAAAGGCAGGCTGGGGAGAACAAGCTATGTGTACTTGTCATTAAATAAATGTTTATTGGGGTAGTCCTCTTTTGCAGAAGGTGAATTTTCACTTGAAGTGCCAGTGACATGGGTTAACAGATCAATCTTAATTAAATAAAATGAAAAATATGCTCACGTATTGTACTCAACTCGACTAGGAACACCAAAAATCATTTAAAATAAAATTACCAATGTCAAACACTAAGCCAAGAATTATCTACTAACAAATGTATCCATAGAAAAGATATAGGTTTAGCACTTTTTTCCCTCTAAATCTCTGGGACTTCGTCAGAACCTATTAGTCTAACAATTTAAACATTTGAATCATTTCCAAAACCTGATCACATGTATGAAATTGCCAATCACAATTCATCTTTCACCAAATACTGTAAAATAGATGGTGTTCTTAAAAATATACATAAATCTTAAAATATAATTTTACTAAAATTAATTTTAAAAAATAACAAAAAAATAATAATTAAACCAAAAATAAAAGTTATTGGGTTAATCTCTATTAGCTCTGAATTTTAATATTGGAACAATAAAAATTTGATCATTCAGCTCAAGTCCATAGCCAGCACCCAATAGTAGTTGCCAGACTATTTTTTTTATTCCAATTTAGTTTCCCATGGGACACCTTTAATATCATGTTGAATGGTCTCTAGTAGTCCAATAAAAAAATAGATGTACTGCATTCCAACATATTGTTATAGAGTGTATTGTTAATGATGCATTTTGATATAGCATATAGAAGTTCATAGATTTTTTTTCTGAACTGTCACTCTGTCTTTCCCACATAAAATCTCAAGCAGGACCTGCAGATTGCAATCTACACAACTCCCTTGGCACCATAATTCCCAGATGTAAAGCAAACCTTCTAAAATGAAAGTATCCTGCTCTAATATATAGGGGCATTGCTTACATGTCTCACGCTTCCTGGTGCCCCATGAATATTATATCTAGTAACCTTAGAATGTTCAAGAAGGTTTTTACAATTTTTGCAAGTTATACAATCAAAGTTGATTTCACACAAAGTTTCTTAAAAATATCCTCATTTATTTTCAAAATATTCCAATTCTGAGAAACCGTTTCTCTGATGTTCTTTGAACCTGTGTTGTATGTGACAACAAGAGAGTTAACAAACGTATCAGTATTTTCTTTAGCAGATATATTACTCAAAGTGCTGGCCATCTGCTGAGAACCTAACAAAGGCTTTTATCTATTGCCTCATTTCTCAACCATAAACTTATGAATGTTATTCAAAAGAGTTAATGGCTAATTTCTATCCAAAAACTTCTTAGTGACAGTATCAACTTCCAACAAGATATTAAAATCTGAACACATCCTTGCAACCCTCACCAGTTGTCCCATGAAAATATTTATGTTACAAAAATATGGGTGACAACTGTGAAAGTCCAAATAAGTGTTAGAGAAGAATGACTTTCTAAAAATGTTTGACCCAAAACAATCTTTCTTGTAATCCTTATAAATAGTGATATCCAAAAAATTCCACTTTATCAGTCGTATGTATATGGGAGTAGAGTTGTTAATATAGGCCACAAACTTATCTGCATTTCCATCTGCACCTTTCCATAAAATAAATATGTCATCTACGTACTGGCAGTATAAATGCCAATGTTTTTGAAATTTTTGATTTCAATACAAACTCTTTCTCCCAACTATACATCACCAGATTTGCATAGGTGGGTGCACAATTGGCTCTCATAGCTACGCTTTTCGTCTTGCGAAAATAGTCTCCCACAAATAAAATAAAATTATTGAACAAGATAAATTCCATAAGTTCAACAATAAAATTAACCATCCTGGCATTCAGAGCTGTAAGATTCACTATGGTTGTATGAAACAACTCTAAACCAATTTTGTGGGCAATGCAAGTAAATAAATCTTTTACATCTATAGTAGAAAAACTACAGTGTGGGCCATAAAACTCACTTTTTGTTTTAGTCAAGAAATCCTTAGAATCCCTTAAAATAAAACTAACAGGCTATATAATACCTTTCAAAAAATGATCAACAAACACATCGAAGGATAAGTCTTAGAATTATGAGCTGAGACAATGAGTTGGTAGGGTGAGAAAAGATTGCCCTTATAGACTTTAGGAATAACAAAGATCACATGAATAGAGGCCTGTTAATTGTGTAAAAATTTTAAATAAATCTGATGGAATGACTTCCTGTGAAAGTGAATCTTCCAAAAACAAATTCATTTTTTAATATATAATATGTATTTCATTAATGGAAATATTGGCATAATTGTCAGTGTTGTGGAGCATATTTGGTATTTGGTTGACATAATCAATCTTATCCCCTTTAACAATCCCCCCTTCCTTGTCTGGCTTCATAATTCTTACATTAGGATAGTGCCTGATGTTATTTAACAATTTCCTTTCTTCCTTAGTCAAATTGTGGTGGATATAGATCTGGGACTCCATCAATTTGTATAATTTCTTCTCACAGGATTTTTCAAAATTAGCCAGAGTAGGGTTTAATGGAGGATTGTAAATACTCTTCTTTTTAAAGTTATTATTTTGAGTTTGAATGTCAATACCTTCTCTCAAGGAGTTATTGCACTTTAACTGTAAATTAAGCTTCCTAATAAAAAGCTTTAATTCTATCAGTGTCCACCAAGTTCAAACTGCATGCAGGCACAAACTTCTACCATTTTATAAAAAGTTTAAAAAAACTAGTAGAAATACTTAAATTCGAATAATTAAATATGTTAAAACCTTTAAAAATATGAACAATACCCTCCTGTGTCACCGCAATGGGGGATAATTATCCTTGTAGCTGGAGTCATTCTCTCTGTTGCCGTCACATGTAGGAAAAGGGTTCTGGGTGTTAGGGGTTGGAAAAACAAAATCCCTGCCTTCCAATCTATCACTCACAGTATTCATACCATTAGATGTTCTTTGATGAACTTGTTAGGTAGGGAATATACCTCCCCTTGCAAATATTCCTCTTCATCCCTAAGTGATTTCTTGTGTTTCCTTTTTAAGTTCAACTTAACCTATTGTTCTACTTTACTAAAATATTTTCATACTTGTAGTTGTTATATTCAAACAGTAAATTACCAACAATGCTGTTATTTAACGTATTAATATCATGAAATAAATTCTTAATTTGAATATTGTTCCAATTTATAATAAAATTAACTAGTTCTAAACCATGCCTATCAAACATCCTCATTAGTTCATTATATTCTTAGTTGCTGAAAGGCTGCTTTGAAGGAGTAGGACTGAGTAATGTAAGTCAGCAATACTTCTAGGATGGGGGGGGGGTGCTGTTTGCTTCACTGTCTCTCATGAGTCCTACCGGAGGCTGGAGACAACAGCTAAGCATGTGTAGGAGGCATACAGAGTGGTAGAGTATTTGATTTATTATGCTGCCTAGATCAGATGGAAACCAAGGGCAAAGGAAGGAGACCTTGTTTGTTTGGTACAAGCATGTCTGATTGCCAGCCTTCAGTTAAAACAGAAGGCTGATTACATTTTTGGACAATTTCAAAGTCAGTTATTGGCTATCACAGTTATAAAAACAAAAAAAAAAATAAAACAAATAAACAAAAAAAAAAACTAGGTGCAGCCATACCTCTCAACTGTACAGATTTTCACAGAATGTTCAGATTTTTCCCTCATATTTTGAGTGTATTCCTTATAAATTGTGGGGTTTTCCAACAAATCATTGAAGTCACTAAATAATGACAGACATTTGAGTTTCAGACTTCATATCCTTCAGAAAATGCATGTCAACACAACACTTTTTATTCTAGCAACTTTCTACGTTTTTAATAATAACACTATATAAAATTTGACCCCATGTTTGGGCCTTTGTCCCCATTATTTTAGGCTTGTCCAGATTTCTTGTGCTAAGAGGGTATGGGTGCAGCCTTCATATGGTATTTCTGGAGAACAATGATACAGTGTGACATATTAATGTGAATGTTATGTAAACAAGACATTTAATAGCAGTTTCTTTTGTACAGTGCAATGAATATGAATATTGTAGACATGTTAAGGAGATCGAAGGTATTCAAGTCTACCTTTCAGTTTATAAAATTTTTAAAATACATTCTTGATGTAAAAAGTAGCAGCTTATAGGCATTTCTATCCTTTCCCAAATCTGCATTATTGTTTTTATATGTTCTGTTTGGAATTCACTTTTGCCTACATTTTTAATACATATATTTTTTCCAGAACCTGCTTTCTACAACTTGTAAGTTTATGGAAGCATACACTAATAAGCAGCTCTGTACAGCCAGATTTGCCAACAGAGGCAGTGCTGGTAACCTCTCATAGGATCATAGGCACTATCCTCATTCTTGCCTCTCCCTGCTAGATTCTACCAGTGCTGTGAGGAAGGAGAAATGAATGAGCCAATGAGGGCATGGATTGATAGTCATGGGAGATAGGAAGAATAGGGACACAACAATTAGATAAAAGAGAGGCCTGTTGATATCAGAACAGATTGACAGCCATACTGATACGCCATGCATTAACCTGATTTGTGAGTTAGTGTAATCCAAAGTACATTTTATTTAGTATGTATGTTGGTGTGGGGTGATTGTGATTGTAGATGAACAGAGAAATCCTACTGCTGCTTCTGAAAAAAATGCTTTCATATTTATAGCCATTGTTCTGTTCCTTGCCAGTCTTATCTGTTCTTTTGGTAGTCAAGCAAATGTAGTGGACTAAAGGACTTCTTTCAGACATAACCTTGCCTCAGGATAAACTGTAACATATAATACAAGAAACACGCAAATAACTAAAACAAAATGGAGAGAAAGTTGACTGACAAACATTTCTAAGTGATAAACTAACACAGCATAATGAGAATTCTATATACCCAACAAATAATTAGTAAACCAAAGTAAATTAAACAAGGATAATCAGATAAATAATTAATATAGCAAACAATCTCTAGGATTTAGGTTATGACTAGCTTATCAAACATTATAGAGTGATACCGAATTTATTCTTAATTATCAGAATTAATTATTAGCCCATATTTGATAATTTAAGTAATTAGACTGCCAGATTTAATTATTGGAGTCAAGAGCTGTATTAGCAAGGACCTGAAATTAAGCATTCTAGAATATTGCTAAACCTTAGATAGCAGGAAACTCTAGAGGGTATGTGACAAAGTGAGATATTGCCAGCTAAGTCAGGAGAAGTAGGGCAGTGGATGTGTAACATATACCAGCACAGCTAGATTGAATTTTGAAAAGCATTATATGTCATTTGTATATCAAACTGATTTGTACAGATGTTTGTGTTGAAAATGTATTTGTAAAGCTGCTTGTGTTAAAAATGTGTCAACAGTGTGCCCTGCTGGACAGTCAAAGAAATATACATGCATTATTGTTACTGTTTAAATGTATATGTTTTAATAGAGGATATTGGAACAGAAGAGGTTAATCTCAATCCACCTAATTTTGAAACTTGTTTGAAATTAAATTAACTCTCTTAGACCATAAATATTGTATCTTACAGTTCTCAATGCAGCCAGAGAAAAAAGTCTGTACTAGGAAGCTTTCTGCATTGTTTTTCTGGTGAACTAATTGCTACTCTGAAAGAGTGGAGTTTAAAAATGTTTTATGACTTCCAGGAGCTGCAGCAGATCTTAGCAAGGCTCTGTGTGTCTGTGTATTATTCACACATATATGCTAAATCCTGACAGCTTCTAGCCAAGGGGGTAGCATGGGAACCAAAAGACAGATGACCAGATGTATGTGATGTCATTCTGTAATCCATCACAAAAAATTATATTTTAATACTAGGTTTATAGGTTCATGGGTTCATAGGTAGGTACTATGCTATTGGCCGTAGGGCCTATATAGGCCTAGCCAAACAATGAGACTAAAGTCTCATGACAGTCTGTTTTTGGAACCCGACAAAGAAGGACCCCTCACCTACTTCATATTGCCTTGCTCTAGTAAGTGAACCAGGGAATAGTAACTCTTTAGATCAGTCAGGAAAATATAGTGAGATTAGTTAAGTACTGTTTTTCTGTATCTGTGAGAATCTATTCATCTGTGGTATTTTAATATTTCCTGTGAATGAAACTCTGGTGTCTACTGTAAATCTTTAGTATTTTCATGTTCTTTTCTTATTTATTATTAAATATATTTATATTTAAACATTTAATTGTGGGTGGTCTTTTACAGAATATTTTAATCACTAAGAGTACTTATATATATATTTGGTGACAGCTGTGGTCGCTCCTGAAAGCCTTGCTGTTGGTCAAACTACCATTTGCATTAGTATTAATTCTACACCATATAATAGGGTACCCTTGTAAGAGCTGTAGAGTAGCTGGCCTGAAGTGTCTGGTGACAGTAACTATCCAATAGTCTGGCCAGAAGGGGCATAGCTAGTACATCTGTGCCAGCCTTTCCCAGGTGTGTATGTGTGTGTGTGTGTGTGTGTGTGTGTGTGTGTGTGTGTGTGTGTGTGTGTGTGTGTGTGTGTGTGTGTGTGTGTGTGTGTGTGTGTGTGTGTGCGTGTGTGTGCATGTGTGTGCGCGTGTGTGCGTGTGGGTGAAAATCAAATCTCAAAGAGTATGTGTATCAGCTGTTTGGAGCAGGGGCACAAAGCACTGGATTCACAGAGAGGGTGCTAGAGAAGTTGGCTTGGACACTCGACTGAGTTCTCAACTCAATAGCTGTGCCAGAAGGGAGTCTTACTGGGGACTTGGAGGAAGACAGATTGAGAAATTCAGACCCCAGATTGAGTGTGCTCCCTGTGTGCTGTTAAGGGAAATGGTGTTTGATGCAGAAAGCTGCATCTAGAAATACTGGGTGTATCCATTTTTGTTCCAAGTGAATGTCCCTCTCCAGTGCTAATGGTGAGGGTTCAGGCACCTTGATTACTGGTCCAGAGCAGGGATATCACAGAGTGAAATATTTTGTGAGAAGGAAGTACCTATCTCCATTTTAATGAGACTGTCAGAATACGGGGTGCTTGAAAAGGAAGTATTTCTTGAGTAATACTTTTAAAACATATCCAATTTTTAAATATAAGACAGCAAACTGTAAAAGCACTCTTAAATGAATGGAACGTCTGTAGGAGGAAAGCTGTTTAGATGCTCTCTCACTTTCTACTTTTCCATCATATGGTAGAATAACAGATATAACAGCCACTGGATATGACACATTCCTTCACTTTGGATGAGTTCTTGTCCTATGCATTGCTGCTTTTAGCATTAGCATGCCAAGGATAGTGATGGGGAATTACACAGTGGTACATTATTCATATATCTAGGAATCAGGCTTCCTTTGTTTCTTGCTTAATTAGGGTGGTCATTTAGCAGAGGGAGCTGCAGGAAAGCCATCATCGTGTCCTTCTTACAAAACAGGCTCATCGTTTGACTTACACTCTTTTCAGTACATTGAATTCCCATTTAGCTAGGCTTGATCTTGACTTTGTTGTTCATAGAAAAATATAAGGGCATTTGCAAGTACATTGTCTCATTTACTTCTAAAAACAGTAGACCAGCTACTAGCTTCATATTCAAATTTTGTGGAAAATAGATCTGCTGCTTTAAAGCATACTGTTTTATACTGAGATTTATTGTGCAAGAAATATAAAATAGTGTAAAATAATTTAGAGGTGAATACACATTTACTGCTTCTGTGTAGGGTAGCAACGCAGAGTGACTGTAGCACTGGGGCAACATCTTAACCATCCAATTAGGCATACCCGTGACTGTCTCTTTTTTGGTGTATTTCTCTGTTGCTGTATAAAATTTTCAATATGCATAATTGCAGGTTCATAAAAAAAGTGTGTCTGTACTGGTCATGGTTTACAGTTTCCCTTCCAGTTTTGTAACTTGCATCATGATATTCTTTCAGGCTTTAAAGAACAAACAGATGTATTAAACTATGATAAACTGTAAACTTAGAACCAGCAAATAACATTGATTTTATGGAAGTGTCATGGTATGTGCGGGGAAACAAAACTGAAAATTCAAGAAAACCTGAAGTCTGTGTTTTGTGGTAACACAAATGTTTGCATTTATAAAATAAAGCAGTGCACTATGCAAGCAAGTGATCACAAAGGTATAATTGTCGCTGTGGGGAGGATATGTAATATTCAGAATGGAAGGGTGAGGCAATATGCCATAAGTAGCAGAGAACTGTCCTAGTGGTGTTTATCAGCTTTTATCATTTATGCCTGTTAACATGCCTACTGCAATATTATGTGCTCAGTATGCCTTAAATTTCCTGCAGTTCATCTTTCTGTGTTATTCAATTTCTCTGTGCTGAGACTGACCTTGGTGTGTAAAAAGCAGCATTCTATCTCAGTTAAGAAATATGTATATATAAATAAACTAGTCAGTTTTATTAGGTTGGACAGTGGCCAAAAAAAAGTGCTACTGAATGAAGTACTGCTGAGACTAGACTGTCAAGGAAGTAAACTGGTTGTATGAAGTTTGCAATACACGAAGTCCAGCTGTCTGTTTTGAGGGGTGAGGATTGTGATATCCAGTGGCATTCTGTCCTTAAACAAGGCAGATGATGCAGTGTGACAGATATGGAAAAGAAGGTTGGAGAAGTCTTTCATGTTCTGATATTGGAGATAAGATCATGCATAACTACTGAGTGTCAAGGAACACTGCAAAGTAAACCCTCACCCAAGGAGCTGCACAACAAATTTCAGCAGTCTAACAAAGGCTAGCTGAGATCTTCAGGAAATGTCAGTCGCATCAGCTTTTTCAGTCCTAATGCTTCTGCAGTTAGAAGAGAAGGTTCACCCTAGAAGGCATGTTTTATAGAGTCATAGAGTTTACAAGGCAGATTCAATAATGAACCATAAGCATCTTGTTAATATCCTCCCTCACAGGGCATCTCCTACCTCCAAGAGGGTTAAATATGTCATACCTGAGATAAATTTATACACATCCATCCAATCGTCAGGGTTTACCTTGAAGGAAGCACTGGTATTACTTTGTTTAATATGTAGCAGCAAAAAAATGCAACAGCATAAATTAATGCTGTTGGAATATTGTAGGAAAACACACCCTCAACTAAATAAAAAATACTTTCATCAAATTACAATAGTTTAAGGGTTTCCATTCACAACAGTAGTGAACTTCTTTGGAACAATCTGCCTTCCTCTTAATCTCTTACAGATACCATACTTAATTAGTAAATTAACTTCAATTTACCAATTCTAACCAAAGAAACATTAATAAAAACACTTATAAATAGTATTAAATATACAATAAGCTAATAAATATACATGTAAGAATAAAATACCTATCCTGTTACAAATACTAAACATAAATTCATTAATTCAATTATTATTCCTATACAAATAATTGAAAGATACTTTGATAATTCTTACAATTTTCACATAAACTGATTGCATCCTCTTAAATATAACCTGCACTTAAAGGGACCTAATCTAAAGCATGCCCTTTACTTAGATTTGCCCAGATTTCAAAACCAAAATACTATTAACAGATACTTTTTCATGAATCCCTGGATGTTCTATTGCATTAAATTTCAACCTCCATATCAATTGCTTATTTCCCAGATATGCTTAAATAACAATTTCTTAAAATTCTCACATCTCAGGGTGTATTTAAATGCGACATTTTCGCATCCTTCTTTGATACTGCATATATATGTGTGAATAAATTCTAGTCCTGTACAGCCATTTATGAGTGAGATGCTGGACTATTGACCAATACGGGCATACGTTTGTAAGGTCACCTGTGCTAGTAAGATATTGTATGGCTGTATGCTTGTATACAAAGCAGATCCAGAGCTAATGATCAACACAGATATGGGTCTGTGGACACCCATGTTGGTAGCAGCACCGCATGGCTGTATACAAGTGAGATACAGGACCAATGACTGATATATCCAAGTTCATTCTGCTCATAGGAGCAAAATATGAAGCTGAAAAAAAGAAACCTGTGCAAATTGAGCTCCTTAAAAGGAAACTGAATGGATAGATTGAGTCACATTGTTTTGTGTACATTATGCGCAAAATACCATGAAGTATAACCTGCTTGAAGTACGGCACATTTATGACAATTTAATCGCACTTGAAGCATCAAAACACAGCGTATCACTCATCTGCCTCTGTGAGATACCCCTTGTTGCTTTAGTGTTCTTTTGAGATATGGATGATATGGGGATAAACTGCCAACATGTAAGTAATGATTTTACCCTTGTATAAAATATCTCAGTGTAAAAAAAAAGAGTAATTTATCAGGAATGTTTAGATAAAACCTATTGTAGAAATATAAGTTGCAAAGAAGTACTTGTAAGTTCACCAAATGCTTTGAGCAAGAGCATAAGGAGACAGAAAGCTTTACAAACAATTCAAACAATTCAAACCCCCACTAATGGCAAATCACATACATACATTTCATCCATTTTCAGACTTACTATGGCAAAGCTTATGTCAATCTCTCAGCCTAGTGTCATTCATTGTGGCTAGCATATGAAGAAGCTTTAATGAAGGTGAAATGTGTTTATGGTTCATTGCTCCTAGTCTTTTAAATTCCTTGTCATGTTGTTCGACTTGTTGTCCTACCTACATAAATACTTATCACCAATCTTTCATGAACATTGTACTTGCTGTCACAGATAGTTCACTCTATGCATGCTCTTTATGCTGACTTGGGAATTTCATTAAACATAGAACAGGTACACCAGTAAATGTAACAGGCATGTAACAGAAGAACATGACGTGCATACTGAGAGGGGCTAGACTGGAAACGCAGGGAGAACAAAGAGCTGTGTATTTGTAAAACCTCGACCTGTCACTCTCAGGACATGGTACTTTTCATAACATTTATTGTGGGAAGGAGATTGGGCTGGATTCTGTAAATTTCTTGCTAAGTTTAACGTCTTACTTGGGTGAGGGGTAGCATGTTTCCAGGGCAATATATTAGAGACTATCTATAAAGGTGTGAGTTGCAGAAAACTGCAAATCTGGAAGACTAGCCTGGAGAAGGAGGCATAAATAAGAGACAAGCACTTTGTAGGTGCAAAAGATACTGTTGTTTGGTTAGTTCATGAAAGGGCAATGAAGCTGGGCTTGCATATAGTGTATCTAAAGGGGAGGTGAGTTAGTTTAGTAACATAAGGTGGTTGGGAAAGAAGTAATTTATAATGTTAAATAAGCAAATGGCTGAATACTGTACAAAAAGTGATAGGACATAGGTTGCTGGATAGTTGAAGTATGTGTACAATTTACAGTATTACACTGCACAAAGGAATCACTGATTAATTAAGACACCTGTAATCAGCTAAAGCAAGCATTTATGCAATAGGAGGAAACCTGGACAAATGTGACACTGTACATCTTTTTTTTTTTCATAAAAGTCTTTTTTTTTGCTATTTAGATAAGAGAATTATGGAAGTAGATCTGGAGCTCTAATGCCAGGAAGCAAGACTTACGGAATTATGAAAGAGTGTACATTGACAGAATTAATAGTCTGTATGTCTGCTAGCATGGCACAATGTTTGGAAATGCTGTGTGAGAAAAAAAACTCTTGAATGCAGCCAAAGGTGCAACATTGCAACTAAAGAGATGTCAAAATACAAAATTCTTACTGTATATTCAGTAGTTAAACTGCTTATTTATAAGAACTAGGTACCAACAAGAGCAGAAAAATTAACATTGGACGTACTGGGAAATACATATTTATTTTTTATTTTATTTATTGTTTTGATGGTCAGATAAGTGAGATACCCAAAATGGGTATTTTCTCAGCCATGATCCATAGGACACATAACAAAAATATCCGTTGGTAGCGTTATGGAAGACAACTAAAAACTGAACCTAAGCCTAATACAAGCTGACTTATGAACGAGAAGTAATAGGGAACTCAGACCTGATGCAAAGTAGATACTCCTTTGTAGCTTGAGGACTGACTTTGAGTTGTGTTAAAAGTGTTCCAGGTAGGAGGTTTGACATTTAGGTTTATATTGGTGATGAGTAGAAGAGTAGCTAGAGTGGGGCAAAGGGGGAAGCCACCCCAGATGGAAAGTATTAGGGGGAGCAACTGGGTTTTCAGTGCCGGCATTACATTAGAAAGGAAGCCGCACTTTAGGTCTCTGTGACTGGCATGTGAGCAGCTAGTTTCTACAAATGTAGCAAGCAGTCTGCTACACTTTTAAAATGAAAGGCCCTTTTTTGGTCTGAACTGAAATGTTGTAGCACTCTGTGTGTGGCATAAACTGTTCCAAAATGTTTGTTACAAATGCAGCAAGATGATTGCTACAGTTTAAAATATTTTTTTTGCTCTTCAATGAGCATGGATGAATGGACCTGGCTTTCTCCTAATTTAAGACTTCTAGAATGAAACAGAACAGACTTTTTTTTAAGTTTAATACCAAATACCAGATCAGTGGATGGCACTAGGTACCAGAAGAGCTACCTATGCCTCTGGAGACGAGCTTTTATAGGTCTAGTGATCTGATGTAAATTCTATGGCCCAGGACTGCAAAGGCTCAACAATTCTTTTAGTAATGGTGGATGAATGCTTGTTGAAAATTTCTGTGTGACTGGGTCTCTGAAATTTAGTGAATGAGCTAAAGGGGGACAAAATTAGTTCACAAGTCAGAGTAAAGATAAGATATGCTCAGCTCAGGGGTTCAACTTGTTTGGTTCACTTACCTGGTCATCAGATAAATAAACAAACAAATAAATAAATAAATAAATTCAAAAAGCAACTGCAGTGGATTGAAGAAACTGCCTTTTAAGTTCATATTCTTTTGCAGGCCTTTCCTCTTCAAAACCACACTGCAGTACTTCACCCTGATGGAATAGGAAAACCCATATACTTTCAAAGGATTTCTTAGACAACTGCTCCTTTTACATACATTTTCATATTGCAAGTGAACAGATAAAAAGTAAGTGTTTTTTACAGAGAAGAAATAAGTGATACTTATATTGTGGAAAGCTCTGTGCTGACGATCCTCTGTGAGGGACAAATCTATGCACTGATTACCTTCTATTGTTTTGGGAACTGTTCCCAATTCATTCTTCTCCCACCCCCAATTCCCCAGCCACCCCCATATCATCATTTTTATAATAACCAGTCTGCAGCCACCTGTACAAATTATCCACACCCGCCTTAAAGGCACACCTGTCATTCACTCTACTTGCATGAAATTAATTCCCCAATTAACTTGGTAGGCACTGGCAATTCTTTTCTACCTCATATATACACCTATTACTAACCCCCCTCCAAATACATACGTTTCCCATTTACATCTTACTTTACACATGCACAATATTAGTCAACTGGTATTAAATTCAAACTAATTGCAGTACTACCTTGCATTTTTTGATATACCTTTCAGTTATATCTAACTCAATATTGCACATCACCTATATAAATGCACAAACTAAACCATACTTATTCTCCACGATAAATAAACTCAGTACTCAAACATCTATACATCATTACCAAATGTTTGCAGCTCTCCACTTACATACTAGCCTTACATATATACATCTTCACTTTTACCCTCATCACTGACCTCTAAACATTACCATACGCAGATACTACAATGACCTTAGTATGTTATCAGCATAAATACACTATACTGGTCCTCTTTATTTTACTCCCCAGTTCAACAGCTCTAAGCACCTTTACAGAGCAGTTTCTAGCACTTCTTCAACTTAATAACTCCCTCTACCCTTCTTCCAACAAATATATATACCTACAACCCACTTCTCTCTACTCTCTCTACCATTTACCACCTTTGTTCCCTTCTGTTGGCCTTCTTGTTCTATGCCTCCTCCACCATCCCACTCCTTCTGTCTAACTCTTGTAGGTCTTATCTTTTACCCTGAATGCTAGCTTCATATTTCTACATAGTCTCTTCTTTTTGCATTTTTATTTCTTCTTCACAGTCACACTGTTGTCCATAGCCTTGGGTTCTCCATCCCTGAACATTTCTCATAGCTTGTATACTCCCTCACGGTGCTTCAGTATTGTAAAGTCTTGTTGAACTTGTCTCCTAACCATGCATAATCTGTTCTGTTCAAATCTGACACCATTGTCTTTGCCTTTGCACTCTTTTGCCTCCCTTCTACTCTAAACTAACAGTGACATACTCAACACTGGCAACAGCACTTTAACTTGACTCCCTCTGCAGTGCTTGGAGCTGCATTCTTTTTGATACAAGCCTGCACCAGTTGACAGGACCCTCCATGGTTGAATACCACAGTCAGTCTTCATACCTGCTGCTGGCAGAATCACACTCTACATGACTATTGCACTTTTCTTCCTATTGATTCCTTCATTAGCTCCTCCAGTCCCTCCCCCTCCTCCTTTATGTGTCTGGGAAATGATACATTGTATCAGTGCATCAGATCTGCTTCCATTCCTCTACACTATCTACCAGGGCACTTAACCTAGGTTCTGACCCTGTCAGCTCACATGTCCCATTCTTGGTTTGGTGTGTCCTTTCTGCTGTATGAACTCACATCCAATCCTCTCCTTTATGCTGATTGTTACTGCACATTTATGTCTCCCATTTCTATCATTCTGAATAGTCTGTACCTAGCATTTCCATATCCCACCCTTCTTAACAATTGGCTTATGTTTCTGTGTTCCAAGAAATGTTCAGCCTCCCTTCTATACTGCTACTTGCAGTTCCCATCTTTCTTTCCCAATTCCTCACACCTAGCTATACTCCACATTACTCATTTGCCCTGATGCTATGTTCTGCATTTTTTCTCTTAGTGCCAATGGTCTGCATTTTTGTATCTTTTGTAATGCCTGAACATATAGCTTCTGATGTTCTGGTTTTGTGACACTGCCTCCCCTTTTCATCTTTGTTCAAGGCTAAAATAGTTTGCATATTCCTTCCTGTTCTAGCATATACAACCACAAAATGACTGGAGTATTTTGTTCTTTGTGGCTTAGTTCCTTTAGTAGCAGGTGGTAGGATAAAGAGATGAATAGCTTTCTCATGCTGACATGAAAGCATGTGTGAATGATCTTACATAGGAAGTGTGATATAAAACACTGGTAAGAAAAAGCCGAACAAACATGGTACTGTGATATGTCTACCTTTTCTACTCATCAATAATCAAATGAGATGAATTTAAATGGCAATATAACTGGGTTATCAACAGCATATGGACAAGTGATGGATTTTAAATATTATTTTCTTATTAACTTAGAAAGTTGGCAAGAATAACAGAATTTGTGTTAACATGTATTTTCTGAAGTATATAAAGTGTGAAACTCAAATTTATGTCATTATTTAGTGACGTCAATCCTCAGTGATTGAAAAAAATCATGTATTTTATGAGGACCAGACTAAAAATGTGAGGCAAAAATCTGGACAGTCTGCAAAAATCTGGACAGTTGAAAGTCATAGGGCTGTTTAATTAGATACGTTTCATTTTGCAGTCCTGAAGAGGTTGGTATTATTTTCACACCTAAATTAATTGGGGATACTAGCCACTCTGTGTATTCATGTCGACTAACTTGTCTCTCTGTCTCTCATATTTTTTGTCTATCACTTATTCAAACATGACACCTTTAGTAGCTTAAGTTTTGTGCAGCAAATGTGACTTCTTGACCCATTAAAATAAAAGGCGATTAACAACAGCTGCAAATTCTGATAAAACCTGGTCTGATTGATATCAAAAGGAAAGCTTCAGTTCTGGTTCCAAGTTCTGAAACAGATTCAAGTTGTGACAAAAGTATCATGAGTCAGCGGTTACATGATATTTCTAGCTAGTAAAAAAAAAGACAGGGGAGACTTTCATCAGTTTCAAAGCCTGCTACACTGAATCTTTAGAAACATCTTTCTGGGTAAACAAACCAAGCCTTCCTTCTCCTTTTGATGATGCTTAACATAATGAGAAGATTAAGGCAACTGTTAGGAGCAAACTGATGTTTGTTTCCTCTAGAGAGTATCACATCTATGTTTTATCTTCAGTATTAACCCATCAGTTTCATGACAATGTAAAGCAGCTTTTTTTCTGTATATGCATTGGAATAGCTTTGTGCAGTAAATACACCTACTGCTAGAAATTCTGTGTAACAGTCTTACAGACTTCAATGAATGATAAGATTGGTAAATATTTCACTACTCTCTACTTCTGTGATGTCACCAGGTGACATAGGAATGATGAAACTGATAATTGTAGAAAAGCACCAAGTAACAAAAGGCACGAAAATGGAGCAGGATACAGGAATAAATAAAATTTATTAAGCACTTTCGTCAAATATTAGGATTGACTTCTTCAGAATACCCGACAGTCAGAAAGACCATCCTTTTATACATACAACAATTAAGCCATTGATTGAATACAATAGCCGCTAATGATTGGCAGTAGAGTTTTACATGCTGGCTTGCCAGGCCTAACGCACAACCTTCAACGAAGGAACGCCCATTCACGCATGTCACCACACAGAAGACGTTTTAACTGAGAATCGAACGGGCAATGTCTAACTGTGAGGCGACAATGCTACCGCAGCACCACCACCGCAGTATTGAATACAATTGAATAATTGAGCATAAACATGTTTAAAGACATAGACTCCCTTGCTTTCTGAATTGTTTCCTTTTCAGTAAAAAAAAAAAGATAGGCCATTACTTAGTACCATTGTAAAAAATATATGAATGTGGTAAGTGTGCACCCTGACACTAAATTACAAAAAATGCCAGCTTGTAGATATAATACAAAACTATCAACTGTTTTTAGAGAAAACATGAACATCATATGTATGAATCTGTGCAACAAGCAATATGTACAATAAAATATGTACAATAAAAACTGTACAAAAAACCCAAAATGTCTTGGAATAAGCAATAATTAATATCAGTACTATAAAAACTTACATAAAAATGAAAAACAAGGTCATAGTGTACACCTCATTAAAATAAAAAGTCTGCTTTACGTTTTAAATAACTGGTGAGGGACACCATATCGTTCAAACCTGGGCTAGTAGTGGCATTAACTCCGAGTTGACACATAAGTTCTCTAAATTCAAGGAACAAGTCACTGGGTCCCCCTCTCTCATCCATTACTACCCTTTCCAGAATAATAAACTTGAAATTGTGGTTTGGAAATGTATTAATGTGCTTTGTCAGGGCATTTTTTGTGTTGCCTTTAGTTATATCATATGTATGCTGATAAACGCATGTCCTAAAGGCATTTTTGGTCTTGCCAATATAAAACCTAGGACACACCTGGCATATAGCAGCATACACTACATGTTTACTCGCACAATTACAGTTTTGGTTGACTTTTACCCATCCATAACCTTTAATAAAGACTCTGTCGCACATATGTTTGCACTGAGTGCAGTGCCCACATTTTGTCATTCTCCCAATACCAGGTTTAGTAATCTTACCAGTGGTAGAAATAACCTTCCACTCTCTTTTTGGATACTTCCTCAAGTAAAGGTTTAACAAATTCTTCAGGGTACCCCCTGTTGACTAACATAACCAATAAAACATCCCTTTCCTTGTAAAAGTCCTCAATTCTGCTGATGATGTGGGCCAATCTCACCCCTTGTCCTTTTATTAAGGATCTTTTTTGATGAAGGGGATGTCCACTGTCAAAATGAAGAAAAGTGTTTGAGTATGTGGGTTTCCTGAAGATGTTAGAATAAAACTGGTTGTTCTCCAGATCCTTGGAAATCTGTATATCCAGGTAACTAATGGATTCCGTATGAGTTACCATGGTAAACTCCAGAAAGGTAGTACTGGAGTTGAGAAACAGTAGGAATTCAGACAACTGCTCCTGATCCCCCCTCCAGAAAATAAGGATGTCATCTAGGTACCACCCATAAAAAGAACAGTATGTCATCCATTCAGATGTAAAAACTTGGGACAATTCCCATTGTGTCAGGACGATATTAGCAAAAACTGGTGCACAGACCGCCCCCATAGCAATACTTGATTTTTGCTTAAAAAGATGTCCCACAAAAATCAGGAAACTGTTTTCCAGGACTAATTCCATTAAAGTCCTAAGTCTAAGAATCCTGGTATGGAAGAATGTAGTCTGTTGGCACAAAAAAATCATAGAACAATTCAATGCCTTCCGAATGTGGGATGACATTGAATAAATCTTTGATGTCAATAGTTAAAAAAATTATGTTACTGTCAAAAAAATCTTGTCTGATTTTTTTGAGACAGTCCCAAGAATCTTTTATAATATGGGAAAATGAACTCAGACAGTTTTTTAACTTGTGGTCCAAAAATTTGGTAATACTAATAGTTTTGGAACCTTTCCCATCCACTATGGGCCTTAATGATGGGTGGGAGATGTTCTTGTGAATTTTAGGGATCCCAGATATCATTGGGATCCGTAGATATTTCTGTGTGCATAAAACAGTTCTTCTTCAGATATCTGGTTGTTAAGAAATAAATCAGAACGCACCATGTCTACATGACTATATGCAATGTTTAATTTGTTGTGTGATATTTGTGCATATCCATCACCTTTACTTGAGGAAGTATCCAAAAAGAGAGTGGAAGGTTATTTCTACCCACTGTTGGGTTTGGAAATTTCTAGACTCTGTGCACCTTCAGAAAGTAGGGTTTCGACAACTGCCCCATTTCAACATGGGCTTATTCTTACATACAACTTAAAATTCCCTTTGATACGGGACATATTGGTGAGAAACTGGTTCATTCTTATGAGCGACAAGACCATAGGAGGGAAGGTGGGCGACTCCCCTGTTATAATATACAAAAAGGATTCCAGCATTAAGAACCTTTTGGAGTCCAGTGGTAAGATTACTAAACCTGGTATTGGGAGAATGACAAAATGTGGGCACTACACTCAATGCAAACATATGTTGGAGTGTGACAGAGTCTTTATTAAAGGTTATGGATGGGTAAAAGTCAATCAGAATTGTAATTGTGCAAGTAAACAAGTAGTGTATGCTGCTATATTCCAGGCGTGTCCTGGGTTTTATATTGGCAAGACCAAAAATGCCTTTAGGACATGCGTTTATCAGCATACATATGATATAACTAAAGGCAACACAAAAAATGCCCTGGAAAAGCACATTAATACATTTCCAAACCACAATTTCAAGTTTATTATTCTGGAAAGGGTAGTAATGGATGAGAGAGGGGGACCCAATGACTGGTTCCTTGAATTTGGAGAACTTATGTGGCAACTCAGAGTTAATGCCACTACTAGCCCAGGTCTGAATGATATGGTGTCCCTCACCAGTTATTTAAAACTTAAAGCAGATTTTTTATTTAATGAGGTGTACACTATGACCTTGTTTTTCATTTCTATGTAAGTTTTTATAGTACTGATATTAATTATTGCTTGTTCCAAGACATTTTGGGTTTTTTGTACAGTTTTTATTGTACATATTTTATTGTACATATTGCTTGTTGCACAGATTCATACATATGATGTTCATATTTTCTCTAAAAACAGTTGACAGTTTTGTATTATATCTACAAGCTGGCATTTTTTGTAATTTAGTGTCAGGGTGCACACTTACCACATACATATATTTTTTACAATGGTACTAAGTAATGGCCTATCTTTTTTCAATTTACTGAAAAAGAAACAATTCAGAAAACAAGGGAGTCTATGTCTTTAAACATTTTTATGCTCAATTATTTAATGATGAAACTGATTTTAATGCTAATTGTTGTACTACAACAAAGTATATTTGGTTAGAAAAACTCTTCCACATGAGGGTCAAAGTGAACAAAAAACATGAATGCATACTTGTCATAGCAGCTGGCATGCAACCTTTGAGGCTCATGTTAATAACTTTTCTGAGTGCCTGTTCCTTGATGTCAAATTACTTTATATTTGCTGTGATAGATCTACATAGTTTGCTTATTCGTATAATTACCCATGGGAACATGTGCACACCTCTAGGCATGACTATGCAAATTCATTGTACCATGTTTACATTACTGTTGATGGAGAGATATGTAAATGGACACAATGGAGTTATATCCAGTCGTTATAACGTACACATGAACAAATTATTTTTACTGATATTGTTGAGAGTTACCTTTTCTTTAACCCCACACCTTTCTCTACCTTTTGTTTGGACAATTAGAGAAGGAACTTGGTAGTTAATTCCCATAATGACTACATATGTCCTGCCTTGGACCAGGGGACTGATTTGAAAAGTTTGCAACAGCTGTGGGAGATTAATTACCAGCATGTTACAGTGAATCACAACATTAATTGTGTCGATGTTGCCAGTTGAGTAAATATTAACACTGTTGAGGTGATCTGGTTTAGAGAAAAGAAAAAAAAGTTGAAGAGCATGCGTGGAAGAAAGGATTATATGATCCCCTCACAGTTTAGTGAGTTTACACGGAAATGCAAGTTTAGACTCCGTGTATGTTTAGAGCCAGTTTTGGGACATAAATCACTGCAGTCTGGCACTCCATTGGTGAATTCCAGGAGTCTGAAATGGGAATGAAAAAGAAAATATTGACCCAAACTGCTGATTACTGTTGCTCATTCCTTATCTTCACATTTGTTTTATTCCTGTAACCATGGTCATTTTGGTTATCGTCATTTGACTTCATTTCCAGTAACTGTTTAGTGTTTGTGTTTTGCAGGTGATGTGTAGTAAACAGAACATGTGCTGAACGCTATGCCTGCATTATTTTTTTGTTTTTGTTTTCCTGTTGTTATAAGTATGTTGCGTTTCTTTATTTTATTAAATAGGCTCTTGGTAATACTGGACAGTAGATCACATAGTTAAACATTAATTAACTACAGGAACAATTCACTGGTGGGAATGAAGGAATTGAGGGCATGAGTGAGATTTACTACTGTGCATTTTAGGAGGTACAATACATAAAATCTGCTGACTTACTAGCTGGTCTGCATTATTAACAGAATGAACCCAGGATGTATTTACACAAAATAAGTATGTTAATGCTACTGAAATGATAAAAAAATGAAAGATTATGTGAAGTTATGTGCTTCGAACCCATATATTAAACTGATATCTCACAAGGGATAATGATTATATGGTTTTCACTTATCTTTTTTCCTTTGTTTGGTTGAGCTGCGTAGTTTATCCTGTCTTTGTTGATGTAATCATGTCCTTAATACCTTTTAACCAGGGATTTTAGATGTGAAGCAGACAGAGTCAGGTTATCAGGAAAATCATTCTCATCTGCAAGTTCTTATCAGCAGACTAAGTCTGCCATTGCTAAAATATTGACCTTGTTCCCTTTTTCCTCTAAAACTTTTAGTCATGTTCTAAAGTAGGTCGGAGGAGGATCTTACTGTCTCAGCTTTTCTGATAATGCTGTCTTACTAATAGGCAGAGAGGACAGTGTCAGCAAGCCACTTAACTGAGCTAGCAGGAAAAGTTAAAAACATGTCTGAAAAGGGATTTGTGCTCAAGATAAATTTACATTTGATCCCACTGCTTAGCAAGCTTTGAAGCATTATGGAATTGCATATGAAGTCAGGATTTATCCTTGGGCAGAAACTCTTAACTGCTACATCTCACGCTTCTGGCTGGGCTCATTTATTTCATCACGAAATCAGGTGAAATTAAAGCTTTGAATCCAAGGAGGTTATTGCAGTCAGGCATATCCTTTGAAATGCAGATTCCTTTTCAGATTTAATTAACAGCATGCTTATTCTTCTGAAGCTTTTGTAACCTCTATGTAATTTTAGTATCTTACTATTTTTTTTCTGAACAAGTGGTCTCCAGTATAAGCTAATTGCAACTGTCTCCATCTTCTTCAGATGAACCCCTTCAGCATAATTCAAATCTTTCCAAGTTAAAATAATTTACATAAGGTTTTAATTTATTGTAGAGCAGTGGTGATTTTATATTTATGTATACACACACACACACACACACACACACACACACACACACACACACACACACACACACAGACACACACACACACACACACACACACACACACACACACACACACACACACACACACACACACACACACACACACACACATCTATAATGTATATCTATATATACATATAGTTATATCTATCTATATGAGTATAAGCAAAGTATTGCAGCACTCAGTATCATCACAAAATAATCATAAGTCAAAATGCCAACACTGAAATGCACATGCTCCAGGGCACAAACTTAGGGCATGGCATGCAAATCACAAAACACTGTGTTTTTTTACAGGAGAGCAAGCTCTCCTGCACCCCATGTGGCAGGCTGCAGCCCCACACTCTCTGCTATTTATACATACCAACTCTGAGACTGAGCAATCCAAGACCCAAACCTAATGAACTTGCTGCATATCAGTAAATCAAACGGAACTAGCCGTACCTGTTTCAGGGAACTAAATATGGCACGTGACTTAAATAGGACATGCTGGAGGGACATATTTATCTCCCAGCAACTGCTGCATCTTCGGAAGAGGCTACCAATTCATGTGAAACAGAGCACCTCTATGACACTGTTCAAGTTTAACCTGGATGAGTGGAAGGGGCACCGTAAATTCTTACCGGGGATAGTACCTGCAACCCTCCTGGGCATGGGCAGTCATCACTGAATGCAGTCTTGGGTATTGACTAGCATTTTCATGTTATTACACTGGGATGAAAATGGCTGGCTTAAAATGACCTCTGGATCAATAGCCTAGTAATCTCCTATGATCCTACAATAGTGGAAAAATCCATTTTTTTTCAAATCCCTCTATTACAGCAGTGTTACATTGGCACTGTCAAGATATAACAGCTATCAGCCAAACACAAAACATAGATGGTGAAGGAACCAAAATATATATATATATATATATATATATATATATATATATATATATATATGGTTTACTATCAAAATTTCGAACCGTACTCCGTTGACTGTACTATCGTCGAACACGGAAGTTCGAAAACGGTAATATCAATGTCAAAAAAAAATCTAGGAACGGGTTTTAACATGGGTCGAGGTAGGGGAAATGTTTGTAGTTTGGAATAATACTGAACACCTACCTCGACCCATGTTAAAACCCGTTCCTAGATTGTTTTTTTGACATTGATATTACCGTTTTCAAACTTCCGTGTTCGACGATAGTACAGTCGATGGAGTACGGTCCAAAATTTTGATAGTAAACATATATATATATATATATATATATATATATATATATATATGGATCCCTATCATACGATAGAAACCTCTGACTGAAACTCATTTGACTGAGACCATAAGACTGAAATTTCAAAAGAATGAAAAGTCACTTGCTTAAAACCCATAAGACTGAAACCCATAATACTTAGTTTCAACATACTAAATTGCAAACTGCACCATATAAAACCTATGGTGGGGGGCTACTCCTACATAGTCTGGTTTTATATGGTCCAGTTTAAAATGTAGTATGTTGAAATTAAGTATTATGGGTTTCAGTCTTATGGGTTTCAGTCAAGTGACTTTTCAGTCTTTTGAAATTTCAGTCTTATGGTCTCAGTCAAATGAGTTTCAGTCAAATGAGATTTCTATGTTTCTATCATATGATAGGGATCTATATATATATATATATATATATATATATATATGGATCTAGGACTATTGAATGAAAGTTCAATAGTCCGAATCCACAATCACCAAACACACATTAACGAAAGCGCTTTCACCAAAAAAGTGCTTTCGTTAAAGTGTGTTTAAAAACAAAACAATAAAACATTACTTTTACGTTTTTTTGTGGTGCCCCCCCCACACCACCCCTACTTAAATATTCTCACTCTGAGGTTGCACTACAGTGGTAAAAAGGGAATTTTCCCTTATCCCCACTGGAGTGAGTTTTCCACAACAGGCATACTTATGCAAAAGTGCCTTTCGGTGAAAAGCACTTTCGCGCAAGTATGCCCAGCCGAATCTGTTTCTGTTATGTTGCTGTTCGGTGATCCGTACGGATCCCACATATATAATATATATATAAAACTACAAAAATTACCACAAGGGCAGGTTGCCACAAACCAATAAGTCCAAAAAACAATACAATTGGCAATGCACAGCAGAAAAGCAGGGAGGCATGTAGTAATATATATAAGAAGATTTCCAAAAGGATAGGAGGTACTATCAGCCATGCCAGGGGAAGTGGGACAGTGGATGTGTGGCATATGCCAGAACAGCGAGCTGGAATTTTCTAAACAATTATATGTCATTTGTATATCAAACTGATTTGTACAGATGCTTGTGCTGAAAATGTATTTGTGAGGTTTGCTTGTGTTAAAATGTATTAACAGTGTGCCCTACTGGAAGGAAAAGAGATGTACTTGCATTATTGTAAATGTTTAAATATATACATTGTAACAGCATACACTGGAAATTAAGAAGTTAACCTTAATCCACCTGACTTTGCAAAATATTCCTGAAATTAATTACTTTATGGGTTAAGCCATAAAGATATTATCACGCAGTTTTGAATGGAGCCAGAGATGCAATGTCTTTGCAAGAGAATATGTTGTAGCTGCTGTAGGAAAAGTGGCATGATTTTATGGCTTCCAGCAGTTGTACCACATCTGAGCAAAGCTCTATCTGTGTGGGTATGGTAACACATAGGTGCTAAAACCCTGGTAGCTTCTACCGATGGGGGATAGTGTGGG